>NW_010209581.1:14166-37308 GCF_000695765.1 Mesitornis unicolor | reverse complement strand
TGCTCCAAACCCATGATTTTGGGTTTTTTTAGAAGTGTAATTAAAGCGGTGCTGTAAGCAATGGCTATCTGGATGTGGCCTCTGGCATTTTTCACATTGCACGGGTAAAATAATCTGTCCCGGTTAATTTGAGGGGAGGGTCTGTGGCTGCTTTTGAGTGTCCCTAACAAGGGCTAAGCACAAGGAAGAAAAAAGGAGAGACCGTGCAAGAAGAAATTCAGGTTTCCTGGAGGCTCCTTCGGCCAGGGAGGATGACGCAGGGAATCCCCTCACCTCTAAAGGATGGGATAGGGAGCTGGTGTAATCCTCGTCAATAAATGCAATGATGGGCGAGCAAAATTGCCACAGTGCACGCAGAAATTCAGCTGTCACTCACCATATGGACCAGCTGGGAAGAGTTTCAAAACTTTTCCTCCTCCCTTCTTTTTATTATGATTTTTTTTTCCCCTTCATACGCACGGAAAACAAAAGCAGTAAAACAACCTGACAACTTCGCGCGTTGTCTTGTGACTAAAAAACAAAAGCCAAAAAAAAGAGAAAAAAGCCTGTGAAGTATCACTGCTATGTTTTAGTCTAATGCTACTTCTATCTTTTATCCTTTTTAATTAGAAGGCAAATTCTCAGACCGCCAGGCCTAATCCCTACACAGTGGAACAAAGCCCAGCAAAGTCTTTGAACACTGCCCAGCCAGGCAGCACAAACCCTGGTAACTGTTGGCAGTAGGGCCAGGACTCTGACCCTCATCTCAGCCATTCTCTTCCAGCCCCTGATGCTCCCTGCCCTCCCGAAACCTTGTCTGTTGTTCTTCTGTTTGGACTGAAAAGACAAAAGGGGAAACAATGTGGGAAACCTAGAGGATTGGCTAGGTGGGATGCGGGGGAGCTGGGGACGGATCGGGGAAAGTAAATGGGGTTTCACGGGAATGGACACAGTGGGGAGAATTGGATCACCAGATTATGTCTTTAGGTTCAAGAAATTTCTTCATCCCTCACTAAATCTTTTCACGGACAATGCCACTTTTAAACAATTGTTGCATTTCCAATTACTACAGGAGTGTTCAAACAAACGGCAAAACCCTTAATGAAAAGTTTGCTCATATTTTAAACTTCGGAGATCAAAATCCATAAAACAAATAGCTTTTACATGAGTTTCGCTCGGGCACTTACGTCTCCAAATTATTTACACTTGTGATATTTCCAGTTGAGAGCATAATTTGTGCCTAGTCAAGCAAAACACACAAATACGTATAGACACACGAATTTCCAGAGCTAGCGGGAGCATCGCAGTATCAACATCCTGACTAAGACAGGCGCACGTCAAGCAAGCCGATATTAAAAAGCTCTCCCTGCTTTCTATTATTTTGGCTAACTGCGAATCATTAAGAGAGAAAACAACAGATGTGGTTACAAGCGCTCAGATACCTTCCAAACTGTGTCTACGCACGTCAACATAAAAGCCCAAATTACTGTAGTGTGCAGGGATGCTGCAAACGGCGATGTGATTATTCGAATATACGTGTCTCGTACCCAACGGCTATACCTAAGGAGGTAAAGAGATAAAAAACCTAGCAGAAAAAAATACCACGGGCAGAAAAAAAATAGCGCAAGCCCCCTGAAACGCGGGGTTTCAGACCATTTGGCTCTCCCTTTAAAAATCTGAGGTAGGGCTTGGTTTTCCTTCAGCTGATGTAAAATGGGATATCTCCCTAATTTACTCCATCAAGGATCTGATCCTTTTCCTTTTCCTTTTTTTTCTCTTTTTTTTGGCACTTTGGAGTAGCGTTTACAAAGGACAGTTTCTGGTTTCGAAAAGACTAAGTCTGTTTAGGGAAAAGGGGCATAAGCTCCTCAGATATTTAGACACTTTTAAAGACATTTACCCTAAATCCTTGCACTCGTAGGCACTCACTTTTGAGGGCTAAAGTGGCGGTGTGTTTTTAAAGCAATTTAGTTAAACCAGTGCAAAACTCTTTGTGGACATCATAAATCAATTTAAACCTGGCTTATGCCGATTTAGCTTAGTTTAGCTACTAAGTGTCTTAAGCTAAATTGATAAGCCATTTTTAAACCCATTTAAGAATGTCTACACAGGGCTTTGTGCCAGTGAACTTAAATCAATTGAAAACCAATTTTAGCTGGTACCATTTTGAGTGTGGACAAGATTAGGCATCTTGAATGAGAACGTGTGCTGATCTCGTGTTTTCCTTGTAACACCTCTGATTCCCAGCACACCGGGCCGGGAGCCTAAGTGGCACGACCAATTTTGTGCTATGACTTTAGTGTGTGGTGTAGCAATTTTTGGGCCTTGTCGTAATTATGGCATTGAGTTTTAATCAATATTTGTGTGATGGCAACCATTAAAGGCTTCGGCTGAGCTGGGCTGTTTTGCTTGGCAATATGCTTGTTGCAGCCTTTCACTCATAGGGTTTTGGTTCTACAGGAGGAAGGTTTAGGGGATGTTGAAGACTCAGAGGGGTCAGTACTGTGTTGTAAGGTCATCCTAAAGTCCTCTTGTCAAATGAATTGATTGCTTGCATGGATCAGAGGCTGCAGGGATGGGCCTTGTGGTGCTCCCCATGGGCTGAAGTGCCTACACAAGAAGTTTGGTGGGCAGATGAGGGCAGGTATTTCTTTTGGAGTGACAAAAGTTAGGCCCTTGCCTTGCAAATAAGAGCTTGGTCTGGAGAACCAGGGTAGGAAACACCCCTGGGTGCAGAGATAGAAACACCTGGGTGCAACTCAGACACAGAAACAAAAGGGTGCTGGGGTCACCCTGGCCTGGCCGTTGCAGGCCCCCTCTGATCTAGGACATCCAAAATGGACATGGAGGTGAAGAAGGACCTTTATGTTCTCCTGAGAGAACTGCTTGGAGGTGCTTTCTCCAGGATGGTAGCAAAAGGCCAAAAATGTGGCTGGTGGACACAACGGCTGTGTGTTAGCTTGGTCCTGTTCACATCTCACAGATGCGAGGGACCACAGATTGCAGGCACCCATGTTAAAGCTGCATCAGAAGGCTGACACTGTCTTCTCTATCCTTGCCTCCTGGATGGGTCGAGCATGGTGCACTATATGCAGAGCAAGACCCAAATTCAGGCAGGTATGAAAGGATGGGCAGATTTGAAGCTTGTGTGTGACCCGAAGTACAGTGTCATGACTCCAATTTTTTAATCTAAGCATGACCTTAAATACCTTCCTGAACTGAACCCGGCTAAGCTTCTGCTCTTAAAAATGAACACTGCACGCTCAGGCAAGGGACATATTAATACAAAACACAGTTGCTATCATGCTTATAACCCTCTGGTTCAGCTCCTCTGGGGATGGGGACTTGATATGACTGCCCAAGGATGCATGGGGTAAGGTGGTGGTTTTGGGGAGCGTGGCCATGGCCGTGAGCACGGTGGCTTGTGCTACATCCGTGCCGGGTGAGCGTCTGTGTCTGTGCCCTACACTGAGACCATGGTACTGTCAGGTGATGAGAGAGATTTTTTTATTAAAACCTAATCAAAGGCTGGAGTGGTTTTGTGCCTGTCACCAAATGGATTCTTTGTTTTTTTTTCTTTTCAATGAACCAACCAATTTAAGAAAAATCCTGCAAATTCTGACCAAATTCCAATCAGATTTAAACCCATGAAAAGAATTACCGGTTGTCCTACACTGGCATGTTTTGTTCACCTCAGGTGGTGCTTTCTGGTCGTAAACAGGGTCTGTCACGTTGTTGTCATGTGTTTGGTTTCTACATAGGTAGAAATGAGCTGTTTACCCAAATGGAGGAGGAGCAGATGAATAGACACATTTCCAGTTTCTTTCATTACAAAACAAAAATCCTAAATAGAGGAGAAAATTGATGTGATATCCCATAACGTATAACTTTTTGCTTTCCATCACTATGTCAGAGGAAATTATCTTCCTTCCTTAATTTCTTGGCATCAAACTACACCTGTGCCACGCGTAGTGGAGAGGAGCTGCAAGTCGTTCTTCTAATCTAACCGCGCACAAATTTCCAAGTGTTTTTCCGTGCCATTAATCTTAATATCAAGTGCTCTAATCTGTTTATAGTGCACAATACATGCTACTCCCCCCCGATAAAAACCTTTTAGATGTGTCTGGGCAAACAGCATGAATAAATAATGGCCGATTTCCATATTGCAAAACAAACAGCTACTGTAAGTTTATTTTTATTTCCAGCCTGGCTGCATCCTTCATCGGGTGGAGCCTCCTTGCCCTGGAGTGAAAGGGATCAAAGATAACATTCTTCTCTGTCTGGGTGCACTTTATGGACCTGCCTCCGAACCGCGGGATGAAAGGAACTTGCTAAACTGTTGCCATTTTGCAACATCTGCTATAATTCCCCTAAATCCAGATTTGTCTGACACAGAGAGCTCCTGTTCTTACATCATTGCCATGTGACAGTATAACACCAGTCACATCAAGCTTGAGGATTCCAGCTCCGGGCGATGATAATATGAAGAAAACCTTTTTTTGCCTAGGGCAAAACACTTGTAGCAAAGTATTATTCATCTGGCCAATTTAAATCTTCTCTCAAAAAGGTACCCAGAAACATATGCAGCGTGCCTTTGTAAAAGGCTTGAGCTGCTCATAGGCAAATGACCTGAACCAAGAGTACAAAACCCAATGTCCTAATTAATTACTGCTAAGCAGCTCTGATACACAGAAAAGAAATGCTGGTACTAATCCTTAACCCTGTCCTACATTCTTAAAATAGCCAAAATATTGCTGACAGCTAGGAAAACAAAATTGCCTGTGATTTAAAGGTTTTGGATCCCGGCTTAACAAAAAATAAGATCAGAATAAAATAGTTGCAAAGAGTGATTTTGGAAAAGTCACGTCGGAGCACATACCCTGGCTCCACAGCGACGGGGTCCCCTGTTTCGAGATGGAAATGGTGCCAGGAAAGCAAAGCCCAGATAAAGCCTTTCTGGGTCCCCATTTGCTCTGCTCCAAAGTTCAGCTCCACAGCACTGGGTTGCTTCTTCTGACCAGCACCTTTAATCATAACAGGGCAAAATATCGTAAAAATATGTAAAGGCGATGCTGTTAGTGCCCAGCTTACTGAAGCAGACACTAGGAGTGTTTATTGGGATATAATCCTTCACTTTGCAGGCAATGATGTCAAAAACTAGATTCAGCATGGACTGATGACAGGCACATTTTCTTCATGGCTACAGCAGCTTGGTCTGACGGTGGGGGAATTCACATTTTGCTGGATTTGGTAATTGTGTTCCTCGTGATGGAGCTGGTCAGTCTTGATGAGTTTGTGGGTAGGGATCCATTTTAGAAAAGAAAGGGAACATCAGCTGAAAGGAGAGGATTGCCTGTGGGGAGCAAAGGTGAAGATTCTCTTTTAGAAATGTCGCTCTCTTCAGGCATGGAGAAAACCACATCCGATACAAGCATCCTTTTGGTAATTTCAGGTCATATCTCTCACACACCCACTCAGTTCCCATTTCTTACTCTTTCCACATTTATTTTCACATCTCAGCAAGGCAGGAATACCCAATTATCTTCATTTTGAAGTGAAGAAGTGATGCTAAGAAACTCACCTGAGGTCATGCAGAAGGCCTATGCCACCGTGAGGAGTAGGCCTCAGGTCCCACACATCCCCTCACCACAGCCATAGCTCACCCCTGGTAGTAACCATGTCACATAACCATGGCTGTGTTTCAGAAACGGCTTTCCATGAGGCCCAGTTCCCTGGTTTGATTAAATTGAAGGAGTCTTTTCCCTTGTCAATACTATTCTTGATTTCTTTCTCCATCTTGGTGATGATCTGGGATGAGGATTTTTCACTGGTGCCAGACACCTTGGTGCTGTCCTGAACCGACTCACAGCAAACCACTGAACATGGTTAGATGTTGTAGGTACCCAAGGATGAAAACTCATGAATAAAGGCTGCATCTTCCATTCCATCAGGACACGAATCTTGCATGAAAAGAAAGGAAAACCTTTTCCTTAGGTGCAGCCTCACGCCCTGAATGTGGTCTAATCCTACAAACTGGGCTGTGATCCCATGGGAAGACATTTGTGAATGCCCATGAGCATTTGCCTTCTGTCCATGCCACCTTCCTGCAGGCTGTAGCTCTCCCAAAATCCTTTGGCTGAAGCTTTGCGTTCGAGGTCAGTAAGGATGTGTCAGCAGTCCTTTGTCACTTCGCTATTATGAACTTGATGCCTAAGCGATGTCCTCAGCGATGACACAGCTTAGTGATAACATTGAGTGCGTAAGCACTGACTCAGAGGGATGCAACACCTCCACTTTAGGGGTCATTCCCCTGCCTGGTTTTGCTTTCCATAGCATGCAGAGCACTGACTTCTGTTTGTGTACCTACATTTTAGGGGCCATGTGCCTGCAGATGCTATGAAATTGGTTGTGACCTGGCTTCTCCTTGCCTGGTGAGACCCGTGAATGAGGGATGCAATCAATGCTGGCAGCTTCTTGGAGAAAGCCACCATCACACTCCAGGACGTCCACCCCAAGAGGGAAAGTATTTTCCATTAATGGTTGGCAGAGCCTGCAAATTAAGAGTAGGCACAAGTGCAGCTTGACTGGTTGGTTATTGTGGTGCAGCACCCCCTGCAAGCCAAGGCAGCACTGGTCCTGGGCACCTTTGGTCCATCCTGGAGGTCGCAGATTGCAACAGTGCTCATCCAACTCCACAAGTGAAAAATAATGAAATACCAAATGTCCTCTGTGGACATCCCTTTGGTCCAGGGAACCCAGAGCTGTTGGGCCATCACCATCCCTCGTCCTTTCCTAGAGATCACCCTAACTCAAATCATCTGCTTCATTGGAAATACTGATGGTGGCCCTCAGAGGGGTTTCTGCATCAAACCACTCCACATAGGACTTTGATACCCTGGCTGTGTAGGATTAATATGGCTCTGTCGATCGCTTCCTGTGGCTTTGCAGATCACTGCGACTTCCAGCATCCCTGTTCTGGCTGTGGCCAGAGCCTCCACTCAATAGCTCACTAAAGAGGATATTTTTATTTTCTGAATAGCTACATATTATCAGAGAAAGTGCTTGTTTCTATAACCCAGCTAATTACATAAAATCGGGATTTTTCTGCTCATTATTAGCATTATTTAAAAATTATTTGCAGGGAAATGAAAGTGGTGTCTGCAGCTCTGCTCATTTCCTAGACAAACATTCTCCTTAAATCCACATTCCCCGTTTTAACTTCTTTTATATCTTTTTTCCTTTCCATAAAGCGCTCTTGCGATCTTCCTAAATTTGGCTGTGCCACCATTTCATTTTGCTAATACCCCTTGAAACTGTTAACACTTTTTCTTGAATACTTTCCTGGTAGATATGAAGCAAAAAGGAAGAAAGGCTACTGTCAAATTGATTAAGTGAAAGCTCATTAGAGAAAGTAACAAGAGGTAAAATCTGCATATGCATTGCAGAAATGTGTCTGATCTTGCTGCGTTGTGAAAAGACAAAATAAGCTCAAACCTCCTTGTGTTGTAAGTAGTTTCAGGGGAGATGGGGGCTGGCAAGGGGAAGGGCTCCCAAACCGCGTTACATTAACTATTCCTCCTTAGAAATACGCTGTAGAGCAGTCCCCGCTAACACCACTTCAGTGAAGGGTTTGCCACTGTTTTAACGACAAACCCTGATTTATAGGGCTTGGTGCCTGTGTGGTAAAAATTCACTCTTCCTTGAACCCTGACAAACAAGGCCGCAATGCAAAAGCCTCTGAACAAAAAAATCCAACAAAACTGTTTGAAAGGTGGTTTGTTAAAAAAAAGATAAAAATAAGGTCAGTGGTAATTACTGTGTGTGCTCTCAGAGCTGAAAAACACCTTTCTATTCCTTTTTTTTTTTCCTTTCCAGGTGCAGGTATGTAATTTGTACACCTGGGATAGGGAAGATCTCACTTTGGTCTTAGGAAAATAACCAGTCTGAAAAACACCTTTCTATTCCTTTTTTTTTTCCTTTCCAGGTGAAAGTATGTAATTTGTACACCTGGAATAGGGAAGATCTCACTTTGGTCTTAAGAAAATAACCAGCTGAGTTACAGATGTCTGAAAATGAGCCCGATTAACTCATCCTGGGAAGACGTAGAGGTACGGGCATGAGCTGGACACACTGGGAGCACCTCAAGTGGTACCCAAGCTTGTGAGGGTGTTTCTGGGTGTTTAACTATTACCCTGCACCATACCTGTCCCAAGGCCAGAGCATTGCAAGGTCTCCAGATGAATTTCATCTTTCCCCCATAAGTTGTACCACCACGACCATCATTTTGGGGTGGTTTCCCCAGTTCAGCATCCTTGTCAGAAACTCAAGCTGAGCACCCTGTGGCAGCTACAGCTTAAATTGACATTAATTTCTGAAAATATAGTTAGAAATTTGCATATGACTTTGCATATTGGTTGTGCATCATTTTCCACGGGCATTTCTGTCAGAGGCGGAAGGAGCCAGCACCTCACCCACACCGCCTGCAGTAAAGATGTTACTAATACCTTAAATATCTTTACTCTTTCACATACTCCATGAGCAGATTTTGCTTCTTCTACCTGTGTAAAAAATATTTATATATGCCAATTAAAAGAGGAGCAAGAAGAGGAATACCTAAATACCAAGCTAAAGTAACGCGGTAACTTTGACCTTAATCCATGGAAGACAACATATTTTACGGTTCAGGCTAAAACTCAAGGCTGACATCTAACCTGACACAAATATGCCGTTGCATGTAAGAGCCCTTGTTAAAAAATTATATAAAATGCCAGGAATCTGCAGGCGTGAGACTGACAGCGCTAATTTAAATAGGAAAATGTATCTGTTTGGGAGGTAGACCACACGTCTGAAAGTTATGAAAGGAAACGCCAATAATAACCGTCTATGGCAAAGCACGTTCCTTGGAATGTGGAAATTACTGTATTACAACAAAGCTGTTGTTTCCACTGGGGTGTTTTGTAGCCTGGCTCATAATATTATGTATTTTGGCAGATCCTTGTAATTACAAATTTAAGTCTTAAATCCTCGGCTTTTCTTTATGTTCTTAAAGTACCCCTATAGGTATCCTCCCTCCAAGCTTAAATCAGACCCAAAATACAAGGTGAAATGGGGCTGGTTGAATTCCTGTACTTTATAATGATATTTATTAAGCTAGTTTTGAAGAGAAATGTTGAGCCGAGCATTTCATTTAAATCCAATAGTACCTCCAAAGCGCTCTGGAATTGTTTAATTAAAACCAAGGTGCACATTAATCAGAAAGGATATCATTTTGTTATTTATATATAATTTCTTTATTTTGTTAGGGGAATAAAAAATGAAGAAAGCCCCCAAAAATATAAAGAGAAGGAAGGACCAGTAAGCCTGATAATAGCCCTCCGTGGAGAAGAAATAAGTATACAACAGAAGAAAAGCACAGTGAGGAACATAATGTTAGTAAAACACTCTTAATGCTACACAAGCTGTAGAAAATGCTACTTTGCATTTGGGCTGCAGCATCGTTAACTGTGAGCAATTGAGTAAAGAGCGCACCTTTTAAACTAATTCCCCGTGCTGGAGACATAGCCACATCCAGAAGCCTACCTCATTAATATGCTATAGCGGTCAAATAGGAGATTAATAGCAAAGTCACCTGCTAAACCTACAAGGAACCTGTTGATTAACAATAAGCTCCAAAAATAAGATACCAGCCTGCAAAGCAAAATTGAGTCCAAGGGCAACAAGTGCTTCTGTAATTTATTCCTTCTTTACACAAGGGCATAAAGCTCCCTTTATAACCGTGTTTTCAAGGCCCTGCTGTGAGCTGTAGGTGTGAGCTTTTCAGCTGATTTATTAATTTTAGTTTCAATCAAAGTGTCACCTGCAGACACAAAAATGTAGGCCTCACCACAGAAAATACAGTAAAAAAAAAAATAGAGAGAGAGGGGGGAAAAAAAAGAGAGCGAGGAGTAAAAGAGAAAGACCAAAGGTTTTATTCTGAGAAACTCTGCCAGCAATTTTATTTTATTATTATTTTTTTTCCACATGAACGCTGGACGGCCTATTCTAGGTGAAGCCCGACTAATTCCCAGCCACATAATTAAAAAAAACAACAAGAAAAATATTCTGAAATTAAACATTTTTGTCATACTTCGAAAGTCAGCCTCAGACCCGGGAAATGGCGCTAACCCGGCGGCTGCCAAAACAATCAGCCCCTGTTGTCAGTAGGGGGACATTCTCCTCAACCAACCGCCTGAACAACAAGTCCACTGAGCAAAATGTGCAAAAAATTCTCAATTAGTTGTCTTTATTTAGCGAACACTATGGGGTCCTCAACGGCGCTATAGAATTATGGCAGGAAAGCTGAGCTCTTCAGTGGCTTATTAGCATTCTCTGAGGGTTGGAGTGCTGCTGGTAGCAGACTGGTGCCTCCAAGAGCTGGTGGTGGGACCCCAGCACTCCTTCGGCTTTGTCCTTTTGTCCTTCCCAGCCAGCAGGAAGTACGGCCCCATGTCCGGGGTATTCTGGGATACCTTCGTCTCATTCACCCCTTGCAGGACCCTGCCTTTGTTGGTGGCCATGAGCATCCTTCTCATCTGGGAAGCAAAAGCTCTGGGTTTGCCATTTGAAAAAAAAACAACAAACCCAACGTATTTAGAAAGTGAGTTTACTCCCTCTTGTCCCCACCAGCTTTCCCCAATGAACATCACCAGCAATGGGATGGGGTCGCAGAAGCTAAATGTTATGCTGCCGTCCTATTAAATTACATCAGATGTTATCAAAGCCCGGCTTCGATGTAAGAGCAAAAGAAGGCAAATAGGGGTAAATAGAATTATCTCCCCCTCCAATTCTTATCTTAATTTAAATGTAAAGTGAATTTTTTTTTTTAATAAAAGGGGGGAGCGGAAAAAGTCGGGTAGCAAGTGTTAGAAATGTCTTTTCTGAGAAAGAGGGTATTTGCTGCTTTAGGGAAAACACTATCATTGACTAAATTAACAAGTTGTCTTATCAACTGCCATAAGCCTTGAAGTCTAATTAATTTAGTACTGATCAATAGCCTTGAATGAAACATTGATTTCTGCGGCTTTCTGGGGCTGCAGCAGACACACATTCTCTGCTCCATGAGCACTTCTCTCATAGGAACCACGCATTTGTGCTAGTAACATTTATTTTCCCCTCTTCAACGTCCAGCAAGCAATTAAGGAATTAATTTCCATGGGAGAGTTGGTTTTTTAAAATTATTTTGAAGAAAATGGCATGACAAGAGGTCCTGGGAAATCTGCTTCTCTCTTATTTGAGTTATGCTCTGCTATAAAAATCTTTATCTAGGATTTCAGTAGTAGATCATGAAATGGGGTAAAGCTTGGTAGAACTGTAGAGAAATCAATGGAGGTTTCCTCATTCTTCCTGCCAAAGGGCTGACTTCTTGAATGCAGACAATGGGTTGAGCAGTAGGATCCCTGCTCTGCTTTCAAGATAGAGACCTACAGCTCGCTGGGTAGTGTGTTAAAAAAGTTACAGCATCAACCCAAACTGAGGAGCAGTCACTGCAATAAGAGCAAAGGCCCTTACACCAGCACCAACAGATTGAGCCTGCAATTAAAATTGCTCAGCTGGTGTGGGTGTATTCAAGCTGCCTTCAACATGGTCCTCAACTTTTCCGCTCGGGGAAGGTGAGACTTAGAGGAAGATGGCTTAAATTTCTGGAGAAGGAAAAGGAGGCACCAAAGGAGTGCAGAGTGTTGATAAAGCTCTCAGGAGCCACTGCCATGGTGGCGTTGGCTTCGGACTCCAAGTGGCACGTCCACACTGCACCAAAATGTGCAAACCCACCAACTCGTGTCCCTGTGGGTGGAGGAGGCATCATCAGATGTGACTCTGTTGTGCCATCCTTGCCTCGAGGGGATGTGGGCTGGTGTCCCCCAGGGACATGGGCTCATTATCTGCATCTGAAGCAGGGAGAAGGGCATCCCATCTGGCAGGAAGAAGCCTTGGGGTTAAATTCTGCCTTGGGCTACCCCAGCACCCGCTGCTGACGATGCTCCACCTTTCTTATCACAACCCAGGGGCAGAGCACTGCGCTCCCTCGGTTTGCCAAAATCATTCATGCCCAAATCCATCAGGACAAGACGAAGGAGAAAGCCGAATTCAGAAGGCGGAGTTGCCCATCTTGCGTCTGCTGGGAAGTGCTTTGCCAATCCCTTCAGAGCTGCTGGGGTGTAAGAGAGATCAGAATCAGAGCCTAAATGCTTACAAATTAGCTTAAATTCCAAACCTGCGCTAGCAGGAGGAGTCAAGCATTGCGACAGGTCTCCTCCAAGCCTTTCACCTCCACCACCCTTCCTGGCTGCGGCACACCATTCACTTTATTTCTTTATTCAGCGCATTCTCCTAGGAAAATAGCAACACAAAGCCTGTTCCTGTGATAAAAAACGAAAGGGGGGAAAAAAAAAAAGTTTACAATAGTAAAAATTCAAAACCATGGAAGAATTACATTTTACCTTTACAAAATTTGGCCTTTTAACTTAAAGGTTTTTTTTTAAAAAACCACAAAAACAACAAGCCCAAAAAACCCTTACCACAAAAGTCCCTCTCCTAATCTGTTTGGGGGCCTCCATGAGTTTCCATAGCACTTTACAAAAGATCTTTATTGAAGAAAGGATTGGACAAACTTTCCTTATATGTGTGGCCCTAGTCATTAATTGCCCCTGTCTTCTTTACCAAGGCCTTATTCCTATGTAAATACCCTTGCATAATGTTACAGGCTATTGTCAGGCCAGCGCCAGTCAGTCGCCACTTATATGCATTTTTATTTCAATCCGCTGTGCTGGAGAATGAAAAGATGTCTGGACTTAAGCTGTTTACCAACTGGGCCAAAGCTGCAGTGTGGAAGAACTGAAGAAAGCACCAGGCAACTGCAGGAACAGACTTTGACAATGCGAGCAGCCATTTTCAGTTGAGTTATTAACCTACCCTGAAACTCTTCTAATCTATGCCTTTTTTAAAGAACAAATGTACTGAACCAAACATGAATGAGCCAGGACTATTAAGAGAGAAATCCTCTAAAGGACTATTGAGCGCAACATAGGTTTGTAATCATTTTGTCTCAGTTGCCTGCTACCAACATTATCAATGATGAAAATGCTTGCTCAGTTGTGGGGGATTGTCTCGTAATTAAATGACAGCGCCGTACTGTAAAAGAACATGCAGAAACACAGGAGATACTGAGGGCTTTCAAACGAGCCGCTCGGAGAAAGGAGTAGGAATGGGGATGGATTACAAACCAACTTGAAAAACTGAATTAAGGACATCGGGATCTTCCTTTTTAACACACGAGCACTTTTTTAGGCTCGCTGGGGAAGGAGAAGTTGTTCGAACGGGCTCTCGTGCGCAGAATCCTTCAGATGAAAAGGAAGCACAAGTGTGTGGAGGGAATTCTTCCTCCTTTAAGTTGAAAAAAAAAAAAAGGGCACAAAAATGGAAAATCAAACCCTCTCATACACTTGCTGAAAAAGAAAAAAAACCAACTTAGAAGTTTGCTGCGGGCTACATCTTTGTAGTGACTTAATGGCACTACAATCTACATAGTGTAGTATTAGCCTTAAGAAACTCTTGACTATTTGCATGCATATTAGAACCCAATGAGAGCTTAATAAGTGCATATATATGACAGAGGAAACATCTCATTGCATAGTTAAAGCTACCAAAAAAAAAAACATTGAGGGAGGCAAAGTCTCAAGTTAATTACCATTACAATGCAATCAAGTACAGCAGTCATAGCTGAAAACCTTTTCTATTAAGACCGCTAGGCTCAACCTTGTCTCTGCAGGTCAGCTCCAGCACAGATAACCTTTCCAGCAGACAAATACATGTAAAATTGGCTCATCTAATTAAAAGCTCAGGGAGGTGGAGAAAAATACCAGCACATTGAGGCTAAGCAAATCATGGAGTACCCCCTCCAGCTGGATGAAGCTGCAATATGTGGCTGCTGTTTGTTCTGGAAGGAAACTGAGTCACTTACCATTTCAATAGGTTAATCAATTGACAATTAAATGGAGAAATTGGTTAACTCCGCAACAATTAACATGACACTCTATTAAGTACACTTTCTAATTGCCACAGCTGCAAGTGAAAATTAACGTCTGTGTCAAAGCGGCTGCACAAGTTGTACTGTTGCTGGTGGGGGTAAGGTAATAAAAGTCACTTTAAAAGCCTGAAGTTCATTTTACATCCTTAAACACGGTGTGGAAAGGGTACGGTGCTGAGCTCTGTGAGTGGCTGGGGAGAGTCTCACATGCTTATTGTGTGTAAATATATATATATAAATTGATATTATAAATATACATTGTATGTATATATATAGTACCCACACTGGTGTACGCTGTTGTGTACGTACATGCCTATCCCCATTATAATGCATATCCCTTCAAAACAACATTTAAATTAAATTATAAACTTCTTTGAGTATTAAAGGTGCATAACACATGCACGTAGTGTGCAAATAGTGTGTGTGAGATTAAAGGTATACATGGAAAGACATGTAATTACCCTCCCCACTCAAAGGATAACAAAGAAATAAAAGAAACCAAATGGCCCGATGTCTCTAGAATTGGTGCTTTGATAGAAATTGGGAAAGGTGCTGCTTTTGAAGAAATATTTAGTTGCAGGGAAAGTCTGGCCAGGAATCAGAGCAGCTGCCCGCTTCTCCCACGCAGTCGCATGGACTCTGTGGTCAGGGTGGATGTGCACCCAGGCAGGACTGTCTCCTACGGTACCGCAGCAGCTGTTGTGCACAGTTGTTCGGTTGTTTCATGGCTCTCAGGTTGTTTTGCGATACAGATAATCACTGGATTCTTAATTTTATTATCTTTAACATCTGTTCATTCACACCAGGAAACCAGTAGTCCCAGGGTCCACCAGAACTCTTCTTCTGGTCAAAGCACAGAGACTGGGGATATGGAGGAGATGCTGTTCTGGAGAAGGAGCAAAGAAATTGGGCAAAAAGCCCATCCTCATTTAGATGACTTTTCCAGTGCTCACAAATCTGCAGGAATGAGGTTGGATCTTTTGGGGTGGTAAGGGAAATCGGCTTTCTTGTTGATCCAGCACGGTGATGGACCACCTGTATCACACGTAGGTGGTGGAGGGCAGGAGAGCAGTGCATCCTTGCATTTTACAGCTGCTTTCTCTCTGCTTTCCGTGGGTTGGTAGGATGGGAGTCGTCATTCAAACAATAACCCATTTCCTACAAAGAGATTTATGGGGTGCCTATACAGGACCCTGATATGAGAAGCCCTACAGAGCCTTACAAGGACATGGTCAGGTTTTCCCAGAGTAAATTCTATTACTTACAAGCTCTGCTGTGAAAGAAGCAAAGCTGTAAATCCTTAAAGCTAATAGTGCTATAATAGTAATTGTTTTGGTTTAGGGTTGTTGGTTTTTTTTTGGGCCAAAAATACCCAGGGAAAGACAAAAGGTTACATCGGTAGC
The DNA here is from genome assembly GCF_000695765.1 of Mesitornis unicolor. Taxonomy (NCBI): domain Eukaryota; kingdom Metazoa; phylum Chordata; class Aves; order Mesitornithiformes; family Mesitornithidae; genus Mesitornis; species Mesitornis unicolor. The sequence goes on along the minus strand of NW_010209581.1, from coordinate 21,864 downwards.
TGTTGTTCAGAAACCAAACCATGAGAATTACAGATTTCTGCAACGAGATGAATTAAGCTAAAAGCCATATTAAGCAGTATTGCACATCTGCTGCATTTTCTAATTCCGTATGTGTCCTTGATGTATGAAAGTGTTCATTATTAAACGTGGTGTTCGGCTAATTGCTAAAACCAAGCACTAATATTTTAACTCAGCCTGAACGCTCGACAGGCTGCAGAACTCCTTCCAGTTTGGCTTTCCAGAAAACCCGCATCTGACGACAGGACGGAATTTTGCTAGGACAGCCTATTAGCCGCTTCATTTCCCGGTGATGGAGAATTTAGATTTGTAACAGACACAAAAAACCCTAAAGGGATGGCGCCTGTTTTCTTTCTTTGCTCCGTGAACAAAGTCTGTTGCGGCAGCGGGGAGGAGGACGAGGTCTGCCAGGCTTCGCCGTCCACCCTTGGAGGACCTGCAGCCGCAGGAGAGGGCTCCGTGGGAACGAGCGTGGCTGTCTGGTGCGCACCGAGATGTGGCGTTTGAAGGGCCTGCTCGGCTGGCAGCTGCCCAGAGAGCCCAGCAGCGCTGGTGGCAGCGGGTCAGGCTCAATAAATAGCAAGGAGCGAGAAATCAGGGTGAAATCCCGGCTTGGAGGAGTCGGCTGTTGGCTTTGCCAGGCCAATGCTTCTCCACTGTACAAAAACCTTCCTCCTCGGAGCAATATGCCGAGAAATTCTTTGATTTGACCTGGAAAGGCAGGAAAACCAAGGACTTCCCCCTCCTTTTTTCGCAGCAACGGAGTTTCTGCTACCACCCCTGCCCTGAGTCAAGGGGAGGTTTGTCCCCGAGAGCCGTGGGTGTCGTTGAACATATACTTCTAATTGCAGCTGCTTTCACTCTAATTATAGCTCCGTTTGGTTAGGATTTTCCTCCAATCCCTCATTTCCCCTAAAGCAAACACCAGAGCACCAGAGTTGTAACCCCAGTGGGGACATTTATTAATAACCCCCTTGGCAAATAGGGAAAAAAATCATTACGCTGTATTAGGCGCTAAAATATTTTCCCACTGCAAAGGCTAATTGATAAAATCAAGCAGACATCATGGGGCAATTAATGTTAAGATGAAAATAAACACGAGAGCAAAACAAAAAACAGGCTGACGGAGAATATTTTTTTCCTGGCTTCGAGGTGGGTTTTTTTTGTGAGTTGTAAATGAGATGCTGGTAAATAATCTGAGATTACCTGCCTTTGCTGGAAAAGAAGAGAATAAATGGGGATTGGAAAGAAAGGGTTCTTGTGCACATCTTCCAGTGAGAGTGGTTACAACTCTGAAGGGGTTTTGCATGTGTTTCCAAAAAGATTTTGAATTTTGATGTTTTCTATCAAATCTTCCCCTGCCATGACTGGAATTGGCTTTTTTCCCACTCCCCAGGATGGCTCCAAATTCTGTAATTCGCTATAAATGTTGACCAACGTAACCTAAATGAGTTTGCGGCGCCATTAAAAAAATCCATAACGCTGTCATTTTAAATAATGGCGTAAGATGAAAGGGAAGAAAGAGGAAAAACGATGATTTATCAGCTGAACAATTCCCTGCTTCAGATTTAAAATTTGTACGAAGGCTCCGGCAAGGAAAGATGTTCAGGAAAAACCCAAATCTGGCGAAACTCTGAGCTCATTCTGGTGGTATTGTCTTTATTTGATATTTGTACAGCGTTGAACACCTTCGATCTTAACCTATGCCCAGGGCTCCCAGTTGGTAGCCGCTAGCACAAACCAAACAGTGAATGACCAGTTAGGAAAACCACACTGGTCCAGATACACCAACCATGCACTCACTCGGCAGGACGGGGAAGGAGATAATGAAGACACAGACAAACAAGACACTTCCTACCTGATATTTTATTCATTCATCAAACAATATTACCTATTCCCATCCACGCAGGCAGGGGGAATTTTGCGGGACTGATTAAAAGCAAGCAGAAGAGAAAAAGCAGGATAATTTCTTTGCTAGCCAGCAGTTTTTACTTTAATTATGTTTGTATTTTTTTACTTACTTCAGGTTAGTAAAGCTCTCTGGCAGTTGAGGGTGCAGTGCAAGTCCTGCCTAAAGAGGCTGTGGATGCAAGGAATCCTTCACTTTATTCTTGCCTGTCTGGGATTCACAAAAAGCCGTATTTTTTAAAATATAGAGGTTTTTTTATAATAATAAAAGGGTTGGATGCATCCTGTCTCTATTTGCACATAGGCTGACAGAGAGGACTTGTTTTCTGTATATCACAGCAGCGGGTTTTGGGTATTTCTTGGGTATTTCTGTCCACCGGGGCAAGGCACGTCATGCTCTAATACCAGGAGGGCTTCAGTGGGTGTCGTGGGTCAGCTCTGTATGTTGCTGTGCTGCCAAGCAAGTCCTGAGAGGTGTGTCCACGCTGCATCAAAGGTGGGGCAGGACCTTTTAACCAGGCACTTCTTGACCCCTGATGAGCAGCTGGCCACTTGCGGAGTTACCAGCCCGAAGGCAAACAGCGATTTGAAAAAAGGTCCATTTTTAACACGCTGTGTTCAGAAGGGGATGAGGTGTCCTCATGCTGCCCGAGGGCAAACACATCTGCCCATTCACCTGTAACTCAGCCAAGATTGCGCTTTGCTTCCTATCACAGAGGGCAACAGTTCATGGCGGGTCACAGACTGAAGATTTTAAGAAGTGAAGTCGCTCACCATCCTTTTGTTGACCTTTCTTACAGAGGCTGTGGGAGTCTTGTCCCTCTTTGAACATCAGGAATGGTGAGAAGCCTACCTGAAGAACCTGGGACAAAGGTGAAGGTGCGACTCAAATCCTCTTCACTCCAGATGTGCTGGTCCAGCATCGAGGGGATGTTATGGTGGCAGCTCGTCCCAACTCTGCTCTCTTTGGAAGGGAGTTTGGGGGTCTCTCAGGTCCCTCTTATTACTTTTGTGGACCCAAATCGTCACTTACAGAGGTCAGCTTACGGGTGAGTGTTGAAATAGATTCCTGGTTGTATTGATGGCATCAGCTGGACTCTGTTGTTGCATGGCCTCAGATACTCTGAGTTTTCAGGGGAGGGGGCACGGCAAGTGTCAGGACAACGTGGGAAGGAACGAACAAACTGAGCATGGCCATTCCTCCTACCAAATCCCTGGCCAGTGTGTCAGCCTAGATATGGACTGTGAAGAACTAAGGAGCAGGGATTAGAGATTTCACTTGTTTTAGACAACTACAACTTGGATGAGGTCTTAGCTCATATGGTTGGGAAAAAAAATTGAAACTATACTGTCAAAACTCAGGAAATAAATAGCCAAAAGCTCTTTGCTGGTTTTAAAGAAGAAAGAAGCCAAAGGGGAATCTTTTGTGTCAAGTAAGGGAGAAATTGAGAGAGGAGCAGGGACGCAACTGGGTGTTTTCAGGTGTTGGGGAGCAGCAGTGCTGATGTCCCTGGGGCACCCCTCCGTCTCCAGCAGGGAGGGAACTCTGCTCCTGGCTGGGTGTGCCAGTCCCACCGCACTGGGCCTCTGGGGCTCCCACTCTCCAAAAGCAAAGAAAGAGCAAGGTGCTATGAAAAGGCATCTAATACCAGCCAGATCAACATAGCTTTGCTCCCCCTGGACCCCAGATTAGTGCCAGCACACATCCCTATGCACCTTCCCACCACCTTGAAGCCAGGTACCTGCCTCATTGTGGAGACAGATGTTTCCATCCCAGTGCTCTCCCACCACTCCCGAGCATCTTTAGGCTTTGCTCCCACTATGGCAGTGAACCTGCCTAGCATTTCCTTGTGAGGGACATTTCTTGGTGCCCACCAGGTGCTTTGGGTCAATAATAAGACAAGCCCAGGACTGAGAACATGGTCCCGTAAATGAGCACAGAAAAATGTGATCTGAACCATGAGGACCACTGGATCAGGCTGCCCAGAGAGGCTGTGGAGTCTCTGTCCATGGAGATACCCAACACCAGACAGGACATGGCTTTGGACAGCCTGTTGTAGCTGGCCCTGTCTGAGCTGCTTTCAGCAAACCCTGCCAACTTCAGCACTTCTGTGATCCTGTGAACCTCGCTCCCTGGACGTTTTCAGTTTATTCCCAGTCTCTGAAGTCTCTCTCCTTGCTCCTTCTCACCACTTTCTCCCACTCCTGGCTTTTCTGTTGGAAAGCTTCTGCTGGAAGCTTTACCTCTCCTCTTTCTCCTCCACCACCTACCCCCTGCCACTTTCTGGCCTCCTAAACATCAATGTGCCTTTGTTTGTGCTGCCTATTTTTTCCTGTCCCATTCCTAGCTCTGGAGTATCTCAGAGCAAAGTATGAAGGATCTAAGCAAGACCAGGAAAACCTAAGCATTATTGCAAACATGATTTTTTATGTAGAAATGGTGCTCAATAGTTGATATATAGCAGTCACACTTGGACTCGAAAAGGAGTCAGCTTTGGAAAACGGGCTAAGCTCCATAGCAGAGTTCTGGGCAGTGACTTGCCCCATGTCTGTGCCAATCCCTTTCAGTCCTGAGCGTTGAGGAGCACCGTGCTGGTGCAAAGTCACCCTTGCCATGGGTGAGGGTGCCCTGCTGAGGGCTGGGGACAGGACGAGGGCACCCAAATTTCATCTGACATCTCTCTGCATACAGAGAGGGGATGTTTGTGCCTGGGACCTGAACCAAGTACCACTTAAGGATGTTAATAGAAGTGGATGAGTTTATTTAGCCAAGCTATTAGTATTTTGGGGTACTTCTGTGCTGCCTTATCGCCTCAAAAAGAGGCAGACTGCTGAAAACGCTCAATATTTAGAAAAGCTTGTTTCCTCACTCCCGCTTTATGTTATTGGTGTGGAATATTCTCTTCTTAAGCACACTGCAATAATATTAGATAATTACTTAGCTCATTTTTCTATACGGGTTTTGGCAATTCATAATTGTCTCAGAGCTGAGAAAATGTTTCCTTTAAGAAGGTTAAACAAAGAGTTTATTGACATTAGTGAAGATTGGTTAAAGAAAACATTATTAAATAAAAGGAGCTTTATTTAAACACTAAATTAATCATTTAAAGGCAAATTAGAGGTCGTAACTCCTCCTAAATAAATAATGTTAAACAATAATTAGATATCCATTTTAGATTACAGGCAAGCACTTGGGTTCAGTGGGCTGAAAAACAAGTTTCTTCTCATCTCTTCAAATTTGTTCAATATACATAATTAAAGCGAATCACTGCCCCGCTTAAATTTTCCATTCTGAGATTAAAAAAAGATTCCGTTTGTAACTGTGTGTCATATTCGCCATTAGATGATAAAACATCTTGAAAGCTTCACTTTCATATAAACAGAAGAAAAGATGAGAGCATCCAGAGAGATCCCCGGCAGTGGAAATCGATTCTCCTAAGCTACTGGTTACAGTTATCAATCTTATCAAACAGGCCGATGCATGAGTGCCCTCAGCCACTTTGATTTGTATGATCTCCCTTTGCCAGAGTTAACCTCCCCGATGTTACGGCGTGTGCAGTAGGCACTATCTGGGCTATAATTACGCTCCTTTTCATTAGCGCTCTTAGTCATCTCTTAAGTGCAAGATAAAATTAAAGAAACTGTCCTCCTTCTTCCTTTCATTATGGTTTTTAATTGCATTTTATATTTTTCTTTAGGCTTTGAGTAGTTTCACTTGCCGTTTCCTACCAATATGAACCAACCTTCCCCTTATCACCCCCTTTCAAACACGACAGGGAGGCGGAAACCCAGCATCTCACCACCACTGGGTTTGCATTAGGCCTCTCCAAAATGCCAGTGGCCGTTGAGTGTTGACAGGAACCACACCACCGTCCTCCAGACTCTTCCGCAGGCTTTGTTTTATGCCAGCCGCCCTCATAAAAAGCACTGGGAATTTTTGTCCGCCGCGATACAAGTGCTCAGGAGTCAGATTAATGAAATCTGACGTTAGCGCTGATAAATAATGACACCACCGAAAGCAACCTTGGCAGTGGATGGCAACATCAAACACCACAGCAGATTTCACTCTCTATTAAGGGATTGCCCTGTAAGGAGGCAAGGACGGTGACGAGGGGAAAGCGGGATGCTCTGGCAATATTTTACATGAATCTCCCACCAGTGAACGAGGGTTTTTTGCACCCAGTTGCTGCTCTGCTCCCGGGGTTGATTTTAGGCTGATAGGGGAGCGCTGTCAAAATGATGCGGTGTTGTAGATGTTGTGCTCGTCATGAGGGACTATTTTGTGGCTAATTGTCATCGGTAATTGCTCGGTCCTCGTTAGCTTTGGCTACAGTTGTTTTCCGTACCTCTCCCAGGCTCCCATTCCTTCTTTTTTCATTGCTGGGACTATGGTGAATATAACTTCACATTACGCTGGGATATCTGTTTCACCTATTTTCATTTTCTCTTCTTTAAAAATGAAAATGGCTGATGCTGGAGATGTTTTTAACCCCTGCATACGTTATCTCACGCCTCACACAGATCTTCGGGGTCCGCCACAGTGGTAGGGACTGCAGATTTCGTTTAAATCCATGTTCTAGGAAGAATAACCTCGCAGGGAAAAGTTGTTTTGTGCAACCCAGATATCTCTCATTAGCTAGCGAACACAAAGGAACAGAACAGGACTTTTCTGATTATTTTAGTGTTTTTTTCCCCCTTAACTACTGAATTTACACACAAAAAGAAAGCCACTTTGTATTTAAGGTTAATCAAGTTTCAGTACCATTTTTTACAAACTGGAATCACACTAATCTTTTTTTTCTTGCTCTAATGTGTGGCTGTTGAAATCCTTAGCTGTGATAAATTAAGCTACTTATTAATCTAATTATCGTACATTCATCCTAGAAACTTTCATGTGACTTGAAAAGGCTATTCAACCTTTTCCCTCCCCTCCTAGAAAGGGCTCAACCTTGCACCAATTAAGATCATTCTGAAGTAATGCTTTAAAAAAGCTTTCTTTAATCACCCAGTGGAACATGGGCTGATGGTAAGCAAACTAAAAGCTGTGAGAAAAGTTTACCTTACCTTGAAGCCTGGACATTTTGAGTTGGAAGAGGAAGGTATAATTGCAGTATTCCTCTCTCCCTCCTCTTCTCTGCTCTCCTAAATAAGTCCACAAAATTATTTAGCGAGAAAAGTTGTTAAATGAAATTGCTGGCTTTTGTCTGAGCATAGCAAAGGACAAGATGGGGAGATGTGCTCGAACAACACCCGTGAAGTCTAATTCAGTATTGGGATAATGGGAACTCTTGGACTCCCAGGGTAGATATTAACCATTCGGATTTTATAGGTATTGTTTTGTTTTAAAGCCTTATCTATCGATACGGAAACATCCTGATACCAAAGAATCCGAAGGATTTAAAAAGAGGGAAAAAAGCCCCCAAGAACGGGAAAGAAACAGGTTGCAAGTGTATCCTATCTTAAACATCCATTCACTGCCAAACGGTTTTGTTACTTTTTCTTAATAACCACATAAATGGAGCTATTTTATATTCCAATTAGACTAGGTATTAATTTGAATGCAAAGCAGCTCAGTTTGTGGCGTTTCAATGACAGGTTTACCCCCAGACAGAATTTATGAGGAGCCCGATGTGGGGGGAGTCCGCTTCTGCTCCTCACCCCCTCTCCGTGCCTGGCAAACTTGCTAACTGTGAATAGTTTTTGAAGTGAAGATTAAAAGAGTGGAATTATAAAGTATAATTACATTTTATTGAAACTCTAGAAATCAGAAAA
>NW_010209581.1:13498-14135 GCF_000695765.1 Mesitornis unicolor | reverse complement strand
GAAACTTTTAGTGAAACATGATGTGTTGTCATTATCATTAAAAGATAAAAGTTCCATACTGTTTTTATCTGTTTATTTGGAAGAAATCCAGCCTTTGCAGTTACGCAGGAAACAAAAAACTGGAATGCAGGAGTAATTATTAAAACTGTGTGATTTGTTATCTCAGCTACTGTCTTTCCAAATGGTAATGCGATATCAGCAGCTGCAGACGGTCGCTGATTTCCTCTATTAGTAAACAAGTGCTTTGGAGACCTGTGTGAGGCACTTTAAGCCCACTACTCCCCGAAGTGCTGTCAGGCTTAACTACTAATCCATGGTATTTCAGAGCACTGGAAATTCATCTTTATAAAACCTGAACAAAAAAGGGAAAAAGCCTGGAGGGCAGGAGCTCCCTCTGGTGAGACAAATGACATGTTCATTTATTAATGAAACAATAACCCTGGAAAGAGGATCAAAGCACATTCCATCCTCACTTTACAATCCCCAATTTTCTCAGGCCATACCATTTAATTGAGCCATGACAATGGAATACTTAATTGTTGCGTTTAAGTTTGAAGAAGCGACTTCTTCAGAATCAATGTTCATTTCTGGATTATGACAGTATAATGTCGCCGGCTTGTAGCTGCTGGAATTTTAT
>NW_010209581.1:7500-13467 GCF_000695765.1 Mesitornis unicolor | reverse complement strand
CTTTTACACAGAGAGAGAGAGAGAAAGAGCTCATTTTATTCTGTTACCAAAGGCCTCTTATCCCTGCCCAGAAGTAGGGATATACGTACCTACACTGTAGGTAAAGCCCAGCTGCTGGCCCATTGCCGTGCTGAGGTTGTGCCCAGGGGGACGTGGCTGGGGGTGACAGAAGGAGAAATGCAGGGGGTGCAGCAGCTTGGAAAGGTAAAAGAAACCAGATTAAAGGAAAAGCTGAAATAGGGATCCAGCCTTGCTGCATCCTCTTTGCTTCAGGTGTGACAGCTCATTGCGAACATAGGGGTAGAATTTTAATTCCGGAAGCTCCGCTTTCAGGAGAGCTTGTTAGTGAGCTTGGATTGCATGTGCAAAACACATTAAATGTGAGCACTCGTCTCTTATTAATGGCTCGGCCTCTTGACTCCCATTTGAGAATGTGTCTAAGCACACGCACATGGCTCTGTAAGCACCAGCGAGGTCCCAGAGCTCTCCACGGGATCCTCCAGCACTTGAAGCTCTGCTTGTACGTCACTGCCTTCCCGAACCTGGGCCACAGGCAAACTTTAGTCCATCTTGATTTCTTCAAGCAACTATTACTTCAGTGCCACCCCTCATTTAATGGCTCTAGCAGCTACGATTGCACTGCAAGCCTGCCCACCCCGCTTAAAACACACAGACGCCTCTTTCCATGTTTGGAAATGCTTAAAGGGCTTTTGGGTTTCAGCTCAATTTCAGAGAAGGTCATAGAGGACCTCCTGGTTATTTCCCGGGACCTCACATTGTCCTTCATCAAAGTTTTGAGGCAAAAGGTGCATCCTTCTGGTCCTGTGCCCAGATGCTGCTGGTGTCCCCAATATTTTGAAAAGTCGTGTAAGAAATAGAAGTGCCCAAAATCAAAGCCAGGTTTCCAAAAGGAGCAATATATATTCTGCAACAAATGCATGTGTCACATCTGTTTCTCCAAGTGTCCCTTTCTTAATTTTACCAAAGTTCTTTACTGTAACTCATTTTATAGAACTGATATTTACCGACTCAGTATCCCATAGTGATTGACTGCATTCTTTTTCCTTAACCTGATTTTCACTTAAATGCCATTTTCTGGGCGCCTGTAAAGAAGCAGCTAGAAAGGCTATCATGCACGAGTGCCTGCTACCTATAAATTAATACATTATGGTTTATTAATTCTTCTTATGACCTGCATTATAATACACTTGCATGTACATAGCGCCTAGCGTATAAGAACCCTGAGGCACTTACAAACATGAACTAAGCCTTACAATCTTCTTACTTTGGGTAAACAGGGACAGAGGGAGGTTAAATCTGTCATCCTGACAGCTCAGTGCAGAGCTGGGCACGGAACTGCTCTATCCTACATCTTGTAGGCTCCAGGGAGCTCATGGTCCCTGTAGGTTCACTGATACTCCCCATACGGTGGCTAACGCAGCCCATAGGATGGCTAGTGCTGCCCATAGGATGACTAATGCACCCCATGAGATGACTAATGCTCCCCATCCTCCATATGCAGTGGAGATGGCTTATAGGACCAAGAAAATGGGTCAGGATCTCAAAGGGATCCCAGCTAAATTGCCTATACCTACGCATATTTCCCCTCCATCCTTACCTGACTCAAGCAACGGGCTGGGTATTGACTATACAAGAAGTGAGTAAACCCTGGTTGCTCAGCAGAAGTATAAATCATTCTTAATACTGGCTTGAAGGGTGTAATAGAGAAAGACAAAGCAGTTGAGAAACCCACCTAAGCAACAGATCAGCTTTATGGAGTGTAAGTGTGGCCTAAAGACGCTGAAACCCCAGTGGCAGCCAAGACCTGCTCAGTAGGCTTTAACAGAAAATATGAGCTGTCCCCTTTTTCTGTTCTAATCACTAAGTGCTGAATTGGAAATGGGGTGGGATGGGGACCCTTCAGGACTCAGGCTTCATAGGATGCATAATTCTCTTAAAAGAAACTTATCACACTGCAGGGGTACAGCCTGCGGGGTCCTTCCATGTGGGTCTGGTGAAGTCCTCTTGCATTCCTGACATGGAAACAAACAAATGAGAAACTCTGAGTAAATGAGTTGTACAACAGAGCCCAAAGGAACTTTATTTTTCCCCCTTCTTGGATTATTAAGATATCTGTGCAAAATCTCCTGCCTTCCAGAGGGCACTGCGTGAAAGCCCAGTGATATTTCCAGTGTGTCAGGAAGCTGCGGACTTTTTATTTCTTTCCTTCTGTGCATATTGCACCAGGCTGTAGCTGACCCATCCCTTCAGGACACCCCAAATACTTCTAGCATTGGGGTGAGGTGACAGGGACCGAAGGCATCAAAAACCACTGTGGGTCCCTCTATATGGGCTGAGTCCTCCTCTGCCCATGGGGACCTCCATGGTCTTACCGTGCCCCATTTCACAGACCCCTCCATGCTGGGGATTCTCTCTCCACCATCAAAACATGCCTGGTTTGGCTCATATAGAAAGAGGAAAGACCACCTTGTGGGGAACCATTAAAAGGAACGGCTATCCCTTCCCTTTGGAGGAAGGTGAGAGGTTGGGATGGGAGCAAGGACCGATGCCAAGGGCTCGGAGAGGAAGGTGAAGTCTGTCCGGCAGCACGCGCTAAGTCCGTCTGTCCCAGCTCGTGTAGGTGAACCCGGCTCACTCTGCCCTGCTCTTTACCTACTGAGTCCCTCGAGATCCGATTACTGATCCAGGCCAGCCGCATGTGCAGCCAAGCAATTACATTGTTCTTCCTTTGCTGCAGCTTGGCAGGTTCTGGGGTTGAGTTTTATAGGAAAACTGACTTTCAAGACCAAAAAAAAAAAAAAAGTGCTTGATGATATTAGTATTATAAGGACGGCTTATGGCACTGGGTATTACTGTTCTGTTTGGTAGCAATTAAGGGTTCCAGTAGAGACTGGAAAATTTAGTATGTTTTATTGAGATATAATAGCTGGGAAACGAAAGGAAGGGGAAAAGACAGAGAGTGGAGGTGACGTCTGTGTTACAAGTGGGGACTCGAGGTGTGGGCGAATAAGTCCCAGGTCCCACAAGGATATAGGTCTCCCCATGCACTCGTGCTGGGGACATTCTCCACGCACAGAACGAGACACGTGGCCACCTCCGGCAATGACGTTGAAGGAGTTCAACCAAGGTCATAGCACGGAGGAGAAGAGACCCCCAGGCTCTAACCAAGAGCATCCCCACCCTCCCTGGGCTGCACCTCTGAGCTTTCTCATCCTGGGATGGGTTTTAATGCTGTGCCAATTTTGACAGCGCCTGGGGGGGTTTGAGTGTCTGGCTTGGGAGTGGGGCATGGCAAAGGCGTAACTTTCCCAACAGTAAGAGGTGAGCTTTTGGAACTGCTGAGGACGTGTTTTCTCACACAAGTTTAAGATAATAAACTCAACTGAGTGAGCAGACACCAGGAAGAAATATTTAATTATCCTTCTCACCATTATGAGGAACTTCTGCCACTCTTCAGGTTATTATACAGTAAATAACCAGTTTTCTAAAGGACAGAGCTGTTTTAATTATATGACAATGAATGCATAATTATTATGTTTGTTAGGAATGAATCACAAGACAACAGACTTGATATTGCTGCTCTAGTTAGTGCATCTTAATTACTTTTTCATTTATTTTGCATATAAAAGCTATTTGCTAATTGTCTTTGCTGTAAATATGCAAAATATAATTAGTCATTCATAATTCTTTATGTGTTATCTAACTGTACATTTGTTACTGAGGAATGTATATTAAAGTTTGAATATTTAATGGGCTTTTGTGGCATAGAATATTTTTGTACAAAGTTTTCAGGAAATATTAGAGACATAATTTAAACCTTCTTTTAACCCCTTTTCCTATGCAAACTAATGTTTCCCATGAAGACTAGATATTGATAAATTAAACCCCCTGGAAATCCATTTCTATTTTCTAAGCACACAATATAAATCCACTGCTGATGATATGAAATGCCTCTTGGTCTCAAACTGAAACCAGAGAGATTAGAGCCTGTTAAAAGTATTGCAAGTTGCTCTCGACAGTGAATTTAAACTGTAAGTACAAAGTCGCAAAAGCATTCAAATCATATGGCAGGATCAAATGCATTTGTCTCGGGGTAGGCTCGTTGCTGTTACAGAATTGCCACGTTGCAGAAGGATCTGATGGCAATTTGGGTTTTCTCATGGATATCGCTGATCAGAACAAGAGGTCACCGCTCCTGGTTACTCTAAGGCTACAAAGCCTCTGTCAAATAATAAAATATAGAAGACTTTAAGTCTTAATTGAGCTTGTTCTTTAATTTTGGCACTTGTTGGATCTCTCTTTTATTTGCGTTGCTTGCCCTGAATAGGAATGGCAGGTCCAGCTAAAGCACCGTGCCTTTCCTTCTTTATGCCTGCCTTTATTTTTCTTAAGGCTTAGGCTAGTTTCATCTGTAATTAGCACTCCGTAAGGCCCACAGATCCCGGGAATGTTTTACATTGTGATTAGATGCATTACAGAGATTGTCTGGTGAAAATGGGCCGTGTGCTCCTGGAAGCTGAATTAAAGTCCAGGTCTCGAGAACCTCCGCAGATAATTGCACGCTATCTGCTCGCTTGTCTCGGCAAAACGCTGCTGCTTCGTTCTCCTGATGCGTGTCACATTCTACATTTTTTTTCATCTCAAACATTTGATTTACTATCCGGTTGTACTGTTAATCCTATGTCATGACACTCCCATTCACTTCTGCTTTTCAACTGAAAGCAGCTTCCTATGAAGATAAAGCTAGGTAAAATCTATTGTAAAGGAAAGAATAACTTGAATGCAGCTATCATATCGAAAAGAAAACACACTCCTCCACTCTTCACCCTTTAGACGCTCTGAATACTTTTCTTAATGATGAAGTCAAACAGAATAGCCACTGAGAATACAAGCCATGGTTATTTTTTTTTCCCCGTCAGAAGTAATCCTGCTCTGTAATTCTGTAATTGTTCTTATTTACGCCGGGCAAATCTTTTTTGACTAACGTATATATAAACAGAGTGACAGTAGGGTATAAATTAGAAGAAAAAAAGCAGCTAACATGCTTCAGTAAATTGTGGTATGAATAAATCATACATATCCCTACTTATCAAACAAGTATTTAGAAGCAAATTTAAATAATTCTATTTAATGCTGGCACTTGCATAAAACCCCAAACTGTCAGTGACATTTTTTTCAAGCAGTTGACTACTTGAGCTATAGATTAAAACCCATACATTATATGCATCTAGCACAGCAAAAAAAAAACAACCCAAAAACTGAACCAGCTGCTTCAAGTGATGTTCCACTTCCACTTGGAAGCTATGCAACAGTATTTAATCAACCAAGAGCTGAAGACCTTGTATTTCACATCACACATGTGGTTATGCCTGCACTAAAAGGGGAATGTTATATAGGACAGGATGAATTTTGGATTCCAACCTGTAAAGCTAGGAGATACCCTGTTACAGGGAGGCATATCCTAAATATATTTCCTTTACTGCAAATATGCTGGACACGGACTTGCTATGAAAGTATATTGAAACCACTTGTGTGTTTGTCTGCCCATTCAACTTTTCTCAGCCTTTTGGGGAAAATGAGAGTAGCTCCCAAGTATGGAAGAGGTCCCTCCTATCATCTCCTGCCTCTGTCACGAAGGCAAGCAGGACGGCCAGCACTGAGTTAAAATCAATTGCAATGTACAATGTAGGAGGCTGTTGAGAAAACTGAATCTTTTGGTATCAAATCTTCATTTTCTCTTCTGCATCGGGCAAATCAAATAGACAACAAAATCTTGGTTTTAATGGCAGAAAAGATCAGTCTCTTTAAAAGAAATTCATGGGGGTAATCAACTGTTTTGTTTTCAAAATAATCTTTATTTTTACTTGAGTGATGCTGAAGGGATGAGCAGGACATGAACTCTTGAAGGTGGTTTTGGGGGAGAATTTTAGCCTTTGGGTATCACAG
>NW_010209581.1:0-5000 GCF_000695765.1 Mesitornis unicolor | reverse complement strand
CTGTGTTATTATGCTAAGACATGCTGAGCAAGGTTGTCTGTTAGAAAGAACTGCCTTGAAGAAAGTGGTAATATCAGTCTTTGGAGTGGACCTTGTCTCTGTAAAGAAAGGCTGCTTTTAATGATAAAAAATACCCTGGACTAAGAATTCTTCTTCCCCTCCCCGCCAGTAGGATCAGCATTAAAAAAAAAATGTTTATCAGTGCGCACGAGGCTCTGTGTTTGCAGGCAAAGGGGAATAGATGGATCTTAAACCTATTGTAAATTTGAGAAATATTGCCTCGAGATAACCCAGGGAAATATCTCATTACTCTACAACCTGCCCAATGAGCCTTATTTTTAGTGTGAATCCGAACAGAAAAATATTCTTCATGCAAAAGAACAATCATAGGCCTGAAAGCAGAGTTCAAACGTGTGTAGCTGATTTAGGTTCCCAAAAATACAAGTAGTGGCCTGTTTCATTGTCATCCACACAAAGAACTGAGTCCTAAAATCCTTTACTCAACTAAATTCTTAATAAGTAAACTGAGACTAACCCTCTAATACCAGATTTGTTAAACAACATGATTTAGGTCCGTGCTATTCATGCACCTTGTACAACTAAAATGACTGTTAAAGCTAGAATCATGAAAGAGTCATTTTATGTAGCTGCTAAATTCCTCTCAAATCTCCTTGCAACTTAACGAGTAAAGAAAGCTCAATGTGTAATGCCAGCTAATGTGGTTTATGCTAGAAAATAGTATCAACCTATCTTTGTAGCTTATCTAAGCCAGGATAATACTTTTAGCCTTTATAGTAGACCCAACTCCATTTTTTCAACTCTTGACTATGTATTTCCTGAAATCCTTTTCCAAAGAGTTAAATTGGATGTGAAATCTGTACTAGGCTATGGGACGCTCTTTGTTCTAGGAGGAGGCAGCAAAGCTTTGCTTCTGTATCACTTTCATTGCCTTCTGATTGAGGTTGACAGTGTGACAGGAAAGCAAAGAGAAGCAATTGCGGGCTGAATGAGCGCCTTTTTCAGCCATACAGCAGCCTCCTCCTTAGCCCCTGAGAAAAAGAGGTAACAGATGCCGATAGCAAGGATCCCGAACAAAGTCCAAACTTTGATGCAGATGGAAGCCAAAAAAATGGGAAAGATTGTCTCACTTCAGGAAAAAAAAATAAATAACAAAATCCTTGAATGGAGCACAAAGGAGGTGGTGGTGGGGGGGAAATATCGTGGGGCTGGAAATGGCTGGGAGCGTCATGGAGCGGCGGTGGTCTCGAGAAATGTGTTGTTGTGGAGGTTTCGGGGCTTCGTCATCTGCCGTTTCAGCAGCGTGAAGAGTTGGGGAAAGTGTCTCCGGTGACGGGGGGGGGTCGGGAGGGAAGTTTTTCACTGAGCTTCCAGGAAAAGCAGCCTTTCCTTTTGCAGAAAGTGACGTTATTTGCACAGAAAATGATCCCAAAATAGTGGCTGGGGGAGTGAATAGCTGCTGAGAGTAATTTTCTGATGGAAGGAAAACAAAGCGGAGATATATTTGTTCTCATCTCACTCTGAGCTGATTGTGTGCAACAAGAGTTTTCCCATTCACTTCTGCATTCTGTAATATTTATTGTTCCTCCTTTTTTATGCGGTTTAAGCAAAAAAATGCTGTACCAGAGAGCTCATCTGTAACCTTTGGACCTCATAGAATGACCTTAAATCAATGCAGCGAGAAGGCTAAAAATAAGAATAGCTTTTGTTTGCTCAAAACTGATCTGGCCCCTAAGATGACACGAGCCCAGCAGATCTCCCTTTTCCAATAAAACTGTGGCAGGAGCACGCTCACCCATGGAAATTCAATATTAAGTGTGCTTGTACATAGAAGATCTTCTCAATGCCAGGTCTCATGCTGCACAATATTTGGCATAATATAGCATTATTCTCACATGGTAAGGTGGTAGAAACACCTCCTGAGCCCTATAGATGGATAAACCTCAGTTTACCCCCAGACCTCTGCAGAAATCGTATGGCATATGCACCAGCGGGATTAATGACGGAGGATGAAGTGGAGAGGTGAAATGCGCTGCCTCCCTCTTTCATCCACGCTGGTCACAGTCCTAATGTCATTTGCGTGGAAAAAGGGATGCTACAGAACAGCAGCTTGCATTTTTCTTTCCTCAAAATGAAAGGAAAAGAAGAAATGTTTCTGCGGAGAGGGGGATTGGTGTTGGTAGGACACCGTGCTACCAGCCCTACCTGGATTTTTTTAAAGGCTGGGCTGTGTTACTGGCCTAACGGCTTGATGCGGTTTAGGCTTCAAATAGGTATTTAGAGAACAGTTTAAATGTGAATGAGTGAGCGATACCTTATTAAAACCAACTGGCTGAAAGAATTATAAACCTATGGCTCATTCAAATAAGAAAGGAAAGCCCGTGACATTTCCTTAAGGAGTAATGATAGTCTGCGGGGTCAGCGTGGCTTTGGTATACACACATTAAAATGCTCGTACGTGTGAGTCCCTATTTATGGGGTAATGGCATGCAAAATTTCAGCTGGATATTTAAATGGAGCATTTTTCCTTTTTTATAATTGCAGCGCTGGAGAGAACGAATTTAATTATTTTTTTTTGCCTCTAATTTCACATTCAACAAACTATTTCATTTTCTCACATATTTTTGAAAAAGGATTTTCTCCCTGACTTAGACTTTGTTTGCGAAGTTTCATGGCTGCGGTATGTAAATATTATGTTTGAATTAAAAAAAAAACCCAAAAAAAGCTTAGAAATAGAAGTTATAATAGAACACACTCAACTTAAACTACAGTGGTGTTACAGCCATGTGGATGTGGCACCATAATTATAGTTTAAAAAGCAATTAAGATAAAAGCCAGTACAAAGAGATCAGCCAAATATCAAGAGACTAAATTCTAAGCAAAACAAATCTCTAACTTCAAGCTAAACAAACTTTTGGTGGTCCATGTACTCAACATTTGAATATTCATATATAGACATGCAAACATGCAGAGGGTTTGGGCTTCAGAAATGTTCCTGTAGCAGCAAACTCAGCTCAAACCCTCTTGAGGCATTTCAGGAAAAAAGTCATAATGGAGGTGCCCAAATGTTTTCTGACGGTTAAGCTGTGGGTTTTGGTGCTCATGTACAACTCCTGTGCTGGGGTCAAATGTAGACACACGTGTACACATAGTGTAAATGTTTACATTGTACATGTGTCATAGACATGCGTGAACAGACACATTTGCACATCAATTCAATATATTCACGCAGATATGGCCACCTAGCCATATATGGATAAGAACTATATAAATTTCACTCCAACATGCCTTTTTATTGCTTTTGTTCCTCTTCTGTATTTATTTCTAATATAAACCCATTCATATATTATGAACCCAACTAAAACAAACCGTAGAAGATAATTGTAACCCTGCCCTATGTCTTTTGTGTCTATAGCAATCATACAAGATTGAATACCTTGCTGGATTGCTATTAAATAATAGACTTTCCAAGAGGAAAGTGTAGTTTTCTCTTCAGTTCTGTAGGCAGACTGACTACAGACTCAAATACAGAGTTACAAAGCACAAACTGACTTCTGATGTGTTCAGTTTTATGGGAATTTTCCATAAGGGAATACATTATGTCTTAACTAATGTTTTGCCTTAAAACATAAGTTTTGCTGAACCAATTAAATCAACCAACTAATCTCGCACATGAAACATTAAACAAGAATGAAGTGTCTGCAATTAGCGAATAGCTTTGATGTGACTGAGTATCTATCTCTATGCATCACCAATGTTGTGGGTTTAAGTCCCAGATGATGTTAGACGTGCTGAATGTAAATGTTTGCTGTCTATACGTTTCCAACCAGCTGAGACTTGGAGCAGCAAAACTGCTGGGTTCGGAGAGACGGAAGAGCAGATGCCAATCGCTTTATTGGGAAAGAGCCTGTTTACATTAAAACATGGAAAAAAAGTAAAGAAATAAGTAAATAAATAAATAAAGCAATCCCTGACATGGCATTGCATTGAAAATGCAGCCAAAAAGCACCACAGTTAATGCCCCTAAAACCAGAAATATTTTTTAAAACAGAAATATTCTTTAAAAGCTGGGCTAGAAGGTGAAAAAATAGAAGTATGAATGACATGATGGTCCAAAAATAGTGTATAGAGTGCTGGAGCCCAACTCTGTTGACTCAGGAGCAAAACCCCCGGAGCCTACACAACGCCTCCCTCCCAAACAGTAGTGATTTTGGGAACCTGATACGCAGAGTTTTAGAAACTTTAGAGGCATGAGAAGTTGTGTGCGGAGGTGTGGCCTGGTAATTGCTCACCTTCTTTGTTCAAACACAAAAATACCGCCCTGGCCAGGTTGCTTGGGAAGCACCGATGTGTGTGGGAGCAGGTGTGGATGCTGCTGGGGCCCTGGTGGGAAAGGAGGGACCCACAGTGCGGTCCCAGCCCGTTTGGATCAGCCTGGCAGCCAAAGCAGCACTTTCTGTTCAGAGAAATTATTTAGACATCAAACTCTTTGACACTGGGGCTTTCTTCTCACTCCCTGTTTGTACAATATGCAGTACAGTCAGCCTCCAGAGCTTTCTTTCACTTTTTAAATTTTTTTTTTAATGTTTTGGTGAATATAATGGTTTTCCTGTTTTGTTCCAGAGATAAACTGCGACCTCCAGAAGTTGCTCATGAGACGAGTATCCCTCATGGATACAGCTAAGGAAGAGCCAGGCTCAAATACCCAGCTTGATTCAGGTAACAGAAAAACCCAAACCTGGGTCTCCCCAGGCAGCTGAGTGTGCAGATTATGAAAATACTGCCTTGGAGGTAGACTGTCCCAACCCAGCCTAGAAGTGCCGTTTTTCCTGTATAAATCGTTCAATATCCACTAGACATGAGAGGTGCTTGAGACCGTAGAGGTCAAGGAGAAACTGAGCAGGACCCATCTCTGAAGACCACTGGTAAGCGATTTTGGTACCAGGATGTGAGGCATTACATTTTCCTGCTCCGGCAGGGGG
>NW_010209580.1:0-1842 GCF_000695765.1 Mesitornis unicolor | reverse complement strand
AACTTGCTGATAGTACACTCAATTCCCTCAATTCATAGAGGCTTGCTCTTTCTCTAAGACACCAAGGTGGCTTAAAATTGGTTAAGGAAGTAGCTCAATTGCTGTTATTCCTGCCCTGGCCTGCTGTCGCACAGAAGATTGGAAACAGATAAATAGAACAGGTGGTTCTATCTCAAAATCTCTTAGTGGGTTACATATTTTTTGCTGCTAATTAAACAAAATGTACTTGTAGCTGTCCATAGCTCTGCTTTGATCTAACAAAACCGTTGATGTTTCGTGAGGCTTCTGAAATTCAGTGGCTGCAAAATTGCCACTGTATAGTGTGGATGTTGCTGGTGGTACTCTTTTCCTATAATGTGGTATTATTGTGTGATGCTTTAAAATTACTGTGCAATGCCTCGAAAATTTCACTCTGCATGCATTAAGGCTGTAAACCTTTTCTTATTTACACAATATTTGTCATCTTTAGCAGGTAAACTTATTTATATTTGGTGTCCAATGTCAAGAGGTATTAAAAAACCCTCTTAATACTAGAAGTGATCTGGTATGTGCAGCAGTAGTAGCATTCTGCTGTCTACTGTTGTTTTCAGCTGGATAATGCTGCAGCTACCTCTGTCTGTCCTGGAAAACATTGTGCTTGGTGTCTGAAAGCAGCAAGGGTGCTGTGGCACATTTGTGTGTTTGGTGGACAGACACCAACAGAACACCACAGGTCCTGCAGGTCTTCAGCTGTTCAGTCTGTGTAACTTGAAGGTTGAAGCCACATCTGTACTTCTGTGGTATGTATGTTCCCTTGATCCTTTTCACACCTGAATAGCTTCTCACTCAACATTTCCATGAACGTTTAGTGCTTGACAATAAAATCAGTTCTCACCACTCAATGAACCTCTGCATACCTTTGAAAATAGAATGAGAGGAGTTAACACATCTTCTTAATGTCTCACACTTTAGTTACAGCCCATGTTTTATTGTTTTAAAGAGAATTCAATAGAAGAAGCTTTAAAAATTGAGACTTAGAGTTTTTTGCTGTAGTACTTCAAGAATCAGCATGTGACAAAAGAAGGTGGTTTTAGCTTCCAGAATGTTGCAGTCCATGCGTTATTTATGAAATGTCCTTGTTGGGGACATTAATTCCCACTTTGCTTGCAGTGCAAAAGCTGCAAGGCCAGCTGTTTGCTAGAGCAGCCTTTTTATATATAAGCCTCTAAAGAAGAAACATAGCCCAATCGTATACACTTGAAATATAACTCACCTTTTCAGTTTTTGTGTGGGATCATAATTGTGGACTGTTCGGCTTCAAATGGTGACTGAAGTTGGATTTTATTTGCAGTTCTTTAGGAAATAATTCTGATTTGGCAAATGAATAGCATTTTCATTTTAACTGTTACTGTAGCTCTTGTGAGGGAAGCTGTTTGCTACCTTAGAGCTAATAAATGTCATAGACGCTTGTTTCTAGCAATCATAGACTTATTAGTCCATTTAAGTGACATGTCCTTCCCAACATGTAATAGGCTGCCCACTGTGCTTGACTAGTTAATAATTGTTAATGTGATCCTCTGTTGAAGCAGAGAAGGGTTGCAGCTAGCAATCTGAAATGTGCATACTGTTAACTCAGCCTTTGTGTACTTATGTAGATTTTACACCAAGCTTAACGTAATGTGTAAGGAGTCATGGTCTCCAGTAGAAGAAAGGTGAATCAGACTTTGGATTTTTTTATGAGAACAACAGAATGATTACAAGAGAGTCTTATTATGAACAGAATCCAGACACTGAGGTGCTATCAGGAGTGAATACAATAGAGACTAGAAGCAATAGTAATGTCAACACAATAACCAAGTCAGA
>NW_010209579.1:0-2487 GCF_000695765.1 Mesitornis unicolor | reverse complement strand
CCATCATCCATCCGCCTCGTTATATCCTCATCAAAGGCTATCCTTATCCCTGCAGAGATCATCCTTCCACGTTCAGCAGCGTAAGGCAGAAGGGGTCTTTGTCGAGTCTGTGTTAGACAAGGAATTAGAATGGAAATGAAGTTTTAAACGACATTATTTTACACTATTATGCTATCCAAGCTTCTCCTAGGCTATACATATGTTGAGGGGAGATTTTGGAGAACTAGTGAATTTTATGCCTTCTAGTGTGTGAAGTCTTTGAACGTGCTCCACTTACTCTTAGGTTTCCTTTCCAACTGCATCATTAAATGTATTTCCAACTGAAATATCTACTTAATCAGCTCCCTCAAGGGTTGGTTTTTTAACAGAGAACTCCAAGTGCGCTTATTTTCATGGTAAGATCACAAGTATCGGCCACCACTGTGTATTTTGGCTTTTAATTTGCTTGTGTGTTTATGCATATTCTTCCTGTCCTTGCAGATGTTCTCAGCTCCTTTTTGTAGACCCAGTAAACTGACCCTTCTGCTCTTAAATACAAAATTTTCCATGACAATCTAGCAAATAATTGAATGGGTTTTTTTGGAGGATAAGCTCCTTTTTTTGCAGAAGACAGTGGTACTACTGCTGTGCAAGTAGAGGTGTCTCGAATACTTCATGCCTCTTTTTGCTTTTGTTGGTCAATATTTCACTGCACCTTTTTATCTCCACTGGTTCTCCCTGCTTTAACTGGGGCAATCCCCAGCACAAACCCAGGCTGGGCAGGGAATGGATGGAGAGCAGTGCTGAGGAGAAGGGCTTGGGGTGTTTGGGTGATGAGAAGCTCAACATGAGCCGGCAATGGGTGCTCACAACCCAGAAACCCTACAGCATCCTGTGCTGCATACCCAGCAGTGTGGGCAGCAGGGCCAGGGAGGGGATTGTGCCCCTCTGCTCTGTTTTGGTGAGACCCCCCCTGCAGGGCTGTGTCCAGCTCTGGGCCCCACCAGCAGAGGCCATGGAGCTGTTGGAGTCCAGAGGAGGCCACGGAGATGCTGAGGGGCTGGAGCAGCTCTGCTCTGGAGACAGCTGAGAGAGTTGGGGCTGTTCAGCCTGGAGAAGAGAAGAGAAGAGAAGAGATGGAGCAGCTCTGCTCTGGAGACAGCTGAGAGAGTTGGGGCTGTTCAGCCTGGAGAAGAGAAGAGAAGAGAAGAGAAGGCTGCAGGGAGACCTTAGAGCACCTTCCAGGACCTGAAGGGGACAGGAAAGCTGGGGAGGGACTTTTGACAAGGAATGGAGTGACAGAATTTAAACTGGAAGAGGGGCGATTTAGACTGGATATCAGGAAGAAATCCTTCCCTGTGAGGGTAGTGAGGCCCTGTCCCAGGTTGCCCAGGGAAGCTGTGGGTGCCCCCTCCCTGGCAGTGCCCAAGGCCAGGTTGGCCGGGGCTTGGAGCAGCCTGGGCTGGTGGAGGTGTCCCTGCCCATGGGGGTTGGACTGGGGGTGCTGTGAGGTCCCTTCCTCCCCAAACTGTGCTGTGATTCTATGACTGGATTAAATTTACACTAATGATGTTTTATCACATTGGACTGGTGTATGTGTGTCAATAAATGGAGTAGAAAGTTTGTAACAGTAGGCGTAAAGCTACTTTGAAACACTTGTGTATGGTGATACCATGTCTAATGAGAGCGGAGATGGTTGAAGTCTGCTTGGAACTGGATTCACAGCCTCTTACCTCAGACTTAGAGAGGAGGAACTTAGCCAAAACTGAGGACTCGAGTCCCGAATTTGAGCTCCGTGTGGGGGAGATGTTCAAAGTATTTATTCCCTTCCAACAAGGGACAGCTGTTGTTACAACAAGTAGAGCTGGGGGTGGCAAGGA
This sequence comes from Mesitornis unicolor, assembly GCF_000695765.1. NCBI lineage: Eukaryota > Metazoa > Chordata > Aves > Mesitornithiformes > Mesitornithidae > Mesitornis > Mesitornis unicolor. The sequence goes on along the minus strand of NW_010209579.1, from coordinate 628 downwards.
CATGTTCTTCCCTACCTGTAGTGGTGACCTGAATGTGGGTTAGTGTCCCCCAAAATGGGATGTTTCCTTGGACAGTGGCTTTAGAAAGGTTTATAAAACAGCATTGGGGAGCAGCAATTGTGCAGGGTATTGTGCTCAGATTTGGGGGGAGACATTTCACAACGTGAAGCCCTGACTGCTGGGCAGGAAAGGTTTATTTGTGGTTTTAATGGTGTGTGTATCTACAGGGCACTTAATAAGTAGAAAGAGTAGACACCTTCTGTTGAAAGTACCCGAGATATTCACTCTCCTCTCTACAAAATAAGGATAAATACTTCTTGATCTGCCAAAAGGGGCTGTGCGGGTTTAATTAACGCTTGCAAAGTGCTCGTGGATCACATCTTTTATCTGTGATTTTAAAGGCAAAATACATTCTGGGCATTCTTGCTGTGTTTTGCAGTGATTCCTCCAGCTGTCATGAGCCATGCCAACCAAAACCGTGCTCTTGTCATCAGGGGATTGCTGATGCCTTGTGACTTGTTTGGATGCTGATATTCCCTTTTCCCTACTCCTTCTCCCCCTGCACGCTTGCTACACAAAATATTGCATGCTCTCCAAATCTGGGGAAAAGAATAAAACCTATTTTTTT
>NW_010209578.1:0-7763 GCF_000695765.1 Mesitornis unicolor | reverse complement strand
TGTGGAGTCTCCTTCTCTGGAGACATTCAAAACACACCTGGACGCCTTCCTGTGCAACCTCATCTAGGTGCTCCTGCTCTGGCAGGGGGATTGGACTAGATGATCTTTTGAGGTCCCTTCCAATCCCTAACATTCTGTGTTTCTGCGTGATTCTGTGATCCCTTAAAATGCCAAAAAATGATAAAAAAGAACAATGATGTGACAGTAAAATCAAAGACTGGTTTTCTGTGCTTCTTTGCTTGTTTTAGAATAAAATATTTAGCACCAGGCATTCTATGTAGCTGCCCAGAACTTGGTTTCAATATGAGAAATATTCGACTCCAACTCACACCAGAAAGGGGCTAGGAGTGAAAGCTGGTGCTGGATTTCTCCTTTCCTGGGAAGTGCTTCTTCAGTCAAAGAAAGCATTCAGCTATGCCATTCTGTGCTTCGCTAGGTAGTCCATGTACGCCTGCAATTTTCCTAGCGGCTGGTATGAGACCTCTCAAATGGAAATGGACAAGCTCTTCTCCCACACCAAAGATGATAAGAGTGAAGACTGTTGCTGGGTCTCATCTTTCCTATTAAGCGCTTTTTTAGCCCTACAAAGCCTGAGATTCTGGGCTTCTTTGCTACCCTGGGAAGCCAACATTTGCCATCAAGCTTTCTCTGTAGCTGCCCAGAGCCTGGTTTCATATGGAAAACGTTCGCGTCTAGGTCACACGAGAAATAAGCTAGGATGGAAAAATTTTGCTGCATTTCTCCTTCCCTAGGAAGTCCTTCTACAGAAAAACAAAGCTTTGGGCTGTACCATTTCATGTTTCCCTATCTTGTCCATGTTCGCCACCAAATTTCTGGGTGCTGGTAGCAGCTGACTCTCAAATGGAAACGGTCAAGCGCCTCTCACACACCAAAGGTGCTAGGAAAGAAGGCTGTTGCTGGGTCTTATCTTTTCTATGAAACAAATTTGTAGGCTCACAAAGCCTGGGCTTCTAGGCTTCTTTGTTTTGCTGGAAAGCCAACGTTTGCCACCAGGCATCTTCTGTAGCTGCCCTGAGCCTTGTTTCAATATGGAAAACATTCAACTCCACTGCACCTCAGAAAGGGGCTAGGACTGAAAGCTGTTGCTGGATTTCTCCTTCCCTGCCAAGTGCTTCTGTAGCCAAACAAAGCTTTTGGTTTTGCGCTTCCCTGCTTCACTAGATAGTCCATGTTCTCCTACAACTTTCGTGTTTTTTGGTACGAGCCATGTCTCAAATGGAAATGGTCAAGATCCTCTCCCACACCAAAGATGCTAGGACTGAAGGTTGTTGCTGCTGTTTCTCCTCTTTTCTATTAAGCGCATTGGTAGTTACTCAAACCCTTGGGTTCTGGGCCTCTTTGCTTCCCTGAGAAGCCATCGTTTGACACCAGGCTTTCTCTGGAGCTGCCCTCAGCCTGGTTTCAGTATTGCAAATGTTCGACTCCAACTCACCTCAGAACGGGGCTAGGAATGAAAAATGCTGCTGCATTACTCCTTCACTAGGAAGTGCTTCTATAGTCAAGCAAAGCTTTGGGCTGTACCATTTTGTGTTTCGCTATCTCGTCCCTGTTCGCCTCCAAATTTCGTGGCTGCTAGTAGGAGCACTCTCTCAAATGGAAACGGTCAAGCTCCTCTCCCACACCAAAGGCGCTAGGACTGAATGTTGTTGCTGGGTATCCTCTCTTCTATTAAGTGCTTTTGTAGCCCCACAAAGCTTAGTGTTCTGGGATTCTTTGCTTCTCTGGGAAGCCAACATTTGCCACCAAGCTCTGTCAGTAACTGCCCAGAGTCTGGTTTCAATATGGCAAACTTTCGGCTCCAACTCACTCCAGGAAATTTCAAGCACTGATAAATGCTTCTGGATTTCTCCTTCCCTGCCCAGTGCTTCTGTAGCCAAACAAAACTTTGGGCTTTGCAACTTCCTGCTTCACTATCTCGACCATGTTCACCTCCGATTTTCGTGGCTGCTGGTAGGAGCAGTCTCTCAAATGGAAACGGTCAAGTTCCTCTCCCACACCAGTGGCGCTAAGACTGAAGGCTGTTGCTGGGTCTTATCTTTTCTATGAAGCGCTTTTATAGCCCCACAAAGCCTGGGCTTCTGGGCTTCTTTGCTTCCCTGGGAAGCCAACGTTTGCCACCAGGCTTTCTCTGGAGCTGCCCACAGCCTGCTTTATAAATGGCAAACGTTCGACTCCAACTGACTCCGTTTAAGTGTCAGAGAAAGAGAGAGCAGGATTTTCTCCCTATTGCCCCTACTCCTGCCAGGGGGAGGATTAAGAGAAGAGAATAGAGAGAGAATAAGAATAAGAATAATAAGAATAATAAGAATCATAAGAATAATAAGAATCATAATAAAAAAATATTGCTCCGCAGATGTTTGGAATTTAAAACTTTAACAAGTATAATGAAAAAAACAGGGGAAAGTAAAAGTGAATAAGGGACAAAGGATAATTATATACAAAACCCGATCCCAGTAGTCCCGAGTGGAAATGTCCAAAAAGTGCCTCGTGGCCGCTGCGACTGCTGTGACTCGTCACTAGAGACCGCAGTGGTGCTGGGAGCGGATGGTGGTGGATGCTTCCGAGCACATGGAGCTAGGCCCAGCCGCCCCGAGATGAGACAGGAAGCAGCCCAGGAAAGCCAGGAAAAGCCCGCGAATTCCTCGTTTTTTTATAGACTGTGGCCAGAAAGGGGAAATAACAGTACTGATCTCTGACCCTCCAGTGTCCTACAGACACCACCTGTCATTCCTTTTCAGGCTGGTAACACTTAAACCATAACACCAACTCATTCCAGAAAGGGGCTAGGACTGAAAGCTGTTGCTGCATTTCTCCAACCCTGGGAAGTGCTTCTGTAGCCAAAAAAAGCTTTGGGCTCTGTCCTTCCCTGCTTCGCTAGATAGTCCATGTTCGCCTCCAATTTTAATGGCTGCTTGTAGGAGCGGCCTCTCAAATGGAAATGTTCAAGGTCTTCTCCCACACCAAGGGCGCTATGACTGAAGGCTGTTGCTGAGTAATATCTCTTCTATTAAGCGCTTTTGTAGCCCCACAAAGCCTGGGGTTCTGGTCTTCTTTGCTTCCCTGGGAAGACAACGTTTGCCACCAGGCTTTCTCTGGAGCTGCCCACAGCCTGGTTTCAAGGTGGCAAAAATTCAACTCCAACTCCCACCAGAAAGGGGCTAGGACTGAAAGCTGATGCTGGATTTCTCCTTCCCTGGGAAGTGCTTCTGTAGCCAAACAAAGCCTTAGACTCTGCTGTTCCATGTTTTGCTAACTCATCCATGCACGCATCCAATTTTGGTGTCTGGTGGTCATCAATATGGCAAATGCTTGACTCTAACACCAGAAAGGGGCTAGGAATGAAAGCTCTTGCTGGATTTCTGTTTCACTAGGAAGTGTTTCTGCAGCCAATCAAAGTTTTGGGCTGTGCTATTCTGTGTTTGGCTATCTCATCAACGTTCGCCTCCAGTATTGGTGGCTGGTGGTAGGAGCCGTCTCTCAAATGGAAACGGTCAAGCTCTTCTCCCACACCAAAGATGCTACGTCTGAAGAGCTAGGAATGAAAGCTCTTGCTGGATTTCTGTTTCACTAGGAAGTGTTTCTGCAGCCAATCAAAGTTTTGGGCTGTGCTATTCTGTGTTTGGCTATCTCATCAACGTTCGCCTCCAGTATTGGTGGCTGGTGGTAGGAGCCGTCTCTCAAATGGAAACGGTCAAGCTCTTCTCCCACACCAAAGATGCTACGTCTGAAGACTGTTGCTGGCTCTTGTCTTTTCTATTAGGCGAGTTTGTATTCCCACAAATCTTTTGGTTCTGGGCTTGTTTAATTCCTGGAAAGCAAAATATTGCCACCAGGCTTTCTCTGGAGCTGCCCAGAGCCCCCTTTCAATATGGCTAATGTTCGACTCTAACACCAGAAAGGGGCTAGAAGTGAAAGCTGTTGCTGGATTTCTCCTTCCATGCAAAGGGCTTCTGTAGCCAAACAAAGTTTTGGGCTGTGCCATTCTGTGTTTGGCTATCTCGTCCACGATTACTCCAATTTTGGGATCTGCTGATAGGAGCTGTCTCTCCAGTTCAAATGGTCAAGGTCTTCTCCAACACAAAAGATGCTAGGACTGAAGACTGTTGCTGGCTCTTGTCTTTCCTATTAATCAAATTTGTAGCCCCACAAAGATTTTGAATCTGGGATTTCTTGCTTCCCTGAGAAGTCAAAGTTTGCCACCAGGCTTTCTCTAGAGCTGCCCAGAGCCCCCTTTCAATATGGAAAACTTTCTACGCTAACTCACACCAGAAAGGGGAAAAGACTGAAAGCTCTTGCTGGATTTCTCCTTCCATGAAAAGGGCTTCTGTAGCCAAACAATGCTTTGGGCTGTGCCATTCTGTGTTTGGCTGTCTTGTCCACGTTCTACTCCAATCTTATGGGCTGCAGGTAGGAGCGATCTCTCAAATGGAAACGGTCAAACTCTTCTCCCACACCAAAGATGCTAGGACTGAAGACTGTTTTTGGCTCTTGTCTTTTCTATTAAGCCAATTTGTAGCCCCACAAAGCTTTTGGTTCTGGGCTTCTTTGCTTCCCTGGGAAGCCAACGTTTGCTACCAGGCTTTCTCTGGAGCTGCCCAGAGCCTAGTTTCAATATGGCTAATGTTCAACTCTAACTCACACCGGAAAGGGACTAGGAATGAAAGCTCTTGCTGAATTTCTCCTTCCATACGAAGTGATTCTGTCGCCAAACAAAGCTTTGGGATGTGCCATTCTGTGTTTGCCTAGCTCGTCCACGTTCGCCTCCAATTTTCGTGTCTGTTGGTAGTGTTGTAGTTACAAGAATATTCTGGTCGGTTGGGGAATTCTGACCGGTTAGGGTGGGTAATTGTTTTAGCAGTAAAGCTAAAAGAGCACTTTGAATAATCAAGGTAATTTAAGTGGGCAAGGTAATCGGCGGGGCTGATAATTATGTAAGTTAAAATAGGTATTTGTTCAAGCTACACAATTAAAAGAAAGATTGCAAGTTATATTTGTATAAGCAACTAGAAAAAGCACAAACCATGTCCGAAGGGAACTTTAAATGATAGAATGGAAAGGAGGGGTAATAACTGTATTGAGATCACCATGCGAATGGACCGAAACTTCTGTGAGAATAAACACGGACTAAAGCTTTCTCATGGGAATGGACTGACGGACCAAAACCTCTCTTAGTGGAGTGGACTGAAAGCTTTTTATTGGCAAAATTATAGGGGTAAATTCTATACGGAACCAATCAGAGTGATAGATCAAGGAATATGTAATCCTCTTATGTAATCATCTTAAGCATATGCATGATCATATGATTTGCTTTGTTAAAATTGTATAAAAGGACTACCAAAATGTACGGAAGATGGCACACACCTTTGAGGGGCTACCCTCTGTGTTCCCCAGCGCTGCAAATAAAGAAGTGCCTGCTTATCTGCAACTGTGTAGATAAGTTTTTCTCGTCGTCATTGCGCCCCCATCAACAGTAGGAGCCGTCTCTCAAATGGAAACAGTCAAGCTCTTCTCCCACACCAAAGATGCTAGGACTGAAGACTGCTGCTGGCTCTTCTCTTTTCTATTCAGCCAATTTGTAGCCCCACAAAGCCTTGGATTCTAGAATTTCTTGCTTCCCTGGGAAGTTAACTTTTGCCACCAGGCTTTCTCTGGGGCTGCCCACAGCCTGGTTTCAATATGGCAAGAGTTCGACCTTAACTCACACCAGAAAGGGGCTAGGAGTGAAAGCTGCTGCTGGATATCTCCATTTTTGCAAAGTGCTTCTGTAGCCAAATAAAGCTTTGGGCTGTGCCATTCTGTGTTTGGCTATCTCGCCCCGTTTGCCTCCAATTTAGTGGCTGGTGGTGGGGGGCGGCGCCCCTCCCACATCAAAGATGCTAGGACTGAAGACAGCTGCTGGTTCTTGTCTTTTCTATTAAGCCGACTTGTAGCCCCACAAAGCCTTGGGTTCTGGGATTTCTTGCTTCCCTGGGAATCCAACGTTTGCCACGAGGCTTTCTCTGTAGCTGCACAGAGACTGGTTTCAATATATTTAACGTTCGACTCTAACTCACACCAGAAAGCGGCTAGGAGTAAAAGCTGCTGCTGGATTTCTCCTTCCCTAGGAAGTGCTTCTGCAGTTGAACAAAGCCTTGGGCTATGCTGTTCCATGCTTCGCTAGCTGGTCCACATTCGCCTCCAATTCTCGTGGCAGCTGTTAGGAGCCGTCTCTCTAATGGAAATGTTCAAGCACTTCTCTCACACCAAACATGCTAGGACTGAACATCGTTGCTGACTCTTGTCTTCTCTATTAAGCCAATTTGTAGCCCCACAAAGCCTGGGGTTCTGGGCTTCATTGCTTCCCTGGGAAGCCAACGTTTGCCACCAGGATTTCTCTGGAGCTGCCCACAGGCTGGTTTCAAGATGGCAAATGTTCAACTCTAACTCACACGAGAAAGGGGCTAGGTGTGAAAGATGCTGCTGAATTATCCCTTCCATAAAAAGTGCTCCTGTAGCCAAACAAAGCTTTAAGCTGTTGCATTCTGTGTTTGGCTATCTCACCCACGTTCGCCTCCAATTTTCGTGACTGCTGGTTGGAGCCGTCTCTAAAATGGAAATGGTCAATGTCTTCTCCCACACCAAACGTGCTAGGACTGAATACTGTTGCTGGCTCTTGTCTGTTCTATTAAGCCAATTTGTAGCTCTACAAAACCTGGGCTTCTGGGCTTCTTTGCTTCCCTGGAAAGCCAACGTTTGCCACAAGGCTTTCTCTGGAGCTTCCGACAGCCTGGTTTCAAGATGGCAAATGTTCGACTCCAACTCCCACCAGAAAGGGGCTAGGACTGAAAACTGTTGCAGCATTTCTCCTTCCCTCCCAAGTGGTTCTGTAGCCAAACAAAGCTTTGGGCTCTGCTGTTCCATGCTTCGCCAGCACGTCCATGTTCGCCTTCAATTTTCTTGGCTGCTGGTTGGAGCCGTCTCTCAAACGGAAACGGTCAAGCTCTTCTCCCACTCGATAGATGCTAGGAGTGAAGGCTGTTTCTGGGTCTTATCTTTTCTATGAAGCGCTTTTGTAGCCCCACAAAGCCTGGGCTTCTGGGCTTCTTTGCTTCCCTGGGAAGCCAACGTTTGCCACCAGGCTTTCTCTGTAGCTGCCCACAGCCTGGTTTGAATATGGCAAATGTTCGACTCCTGCGGAGACAGGATTTGCAGGATCCAGTAACGACTCAATGTGAATTATACTAGGAAGCTTGCTTTATTGCGCAGATACATTCGCTTATATAGCATCAGCTTACAAACTCATCATGACTTGCACTTTTCTTAGCTTCTTATTGCATTACACATACATCAAACATTCTACTCTACCTATTATCTCGTTCCTAATTATAATATGTTCTGCCCTACATGGATATTAGTTCCTAGTTCCTCATCTGCGCCTTCAAGGTGAGGGTGCCCTTGAGGCCGATTATATTGTCTTTAACCTACTGTATTAGTTTAAGCTTTACTATGTTAATCTAAGCTCAAGATCTCTAAACGATTTGTTCAGTGGATCTTCCCTCGTGCATTTCTTCCAACATTCCGTGGCCATTATCCAGGAGCCACACTCCCACAATTCCCCCTTTTTTGTTTTGTGCGAGGAAGACTCGATGAAACGTTTTTAATTCCTAAGCCTATCAATAATATGAATAATACAGGCACCGAACGCAAAGCTTCTTTGACTAATGTTAAAACTCATGGAGCTAGATGTCCAAACAACCCTGTCA
>NW_010209577.1:0-21343 GCF_000695765.1 Mesitornis unicolor | reverse complement strand
GGAAAGGAGACTCGTGGGTTGAAATAGAAATATATTTAACAATATAATGATAATAGACTAATATTAATAACAATTATAATATAAAATACACAGAGTTATACTTAGCTAATATTCTGGGGGAGTAGGCGTCAGGGTGGTAGGAGTAGCGTGGTACTTCTTGAGATGTCAGCCACAGAAGAGGGAGCAGGAGGGAGAGGAAGAGACGGAGGAAGAATAAAGAAGGGCTATCCCAAGCAAACTCCCCAATATATAGAGAATGTGACCTTTATGGTATGAATAGTTTTAACTGGTCAGCCTGGGATCACCGTGGGGTTGACTCCCGTAGGTTTCTGCTCTACTCGGCTTCTGCACATCTTTATCCGAAGACCTTGACCACTATGGCAACCTGCAGCTGAAACCTATAACCAAGTTTTTATCGACTTTGTTCTCATGAAATAAAGTGTTGTAGTCCTTACAAAATTGCAGTTTTCCTCAACAGAAAACTGAGTTTAAAATTCTGTCCCACTAAACTAGGACACTTGGTAAGAGCTCTATGTGATAAGAGCTACTTGTTCACCTCGCGGCCTGCTGCCAGCCTGCCTCGGAGTTACACCAGTAGCGCTCCTGAGGGACAGAGGGAGATCAGGAGTGATTCTGTGCTTCAGCAGTGGCCAGTCATTGTCATATGTGGGTGCCTATACATAGGTATATTTTTATTTTATAAGCCTTTGCATTGATTTTCCCTTTGTTATATTAATTCCAGTGTGGAAAAAGTGCTTTGCTATCGTGTTGGACTCAGCTTCATCTGTGAGACTTACCAGTGGTTACTGTGGCACAATATTAAATGGCTATTGTTTGGTTCGGAAAATACACAGAGCAGAGCAGGAGCTGCTCTGTATGTGCATGGGTTAGAACACACCAAAGTTGCATCCATTCTCTTGTCTGTGTAATTGCTCTGGGTCCTATAAGAGCTACATAGGAATTCTGTTTTATACCTAAACGATGCTAATGGGACCTTCTAAACAAATATTTGGGTTTTTTTTGAAGCCAGTGGTGTTTCCTTGGTGCGGGGAAACATTTTCACTGTCTAGTCACAGAATATATCCTAAAAAATATGTATATATCTATTTCTTGCAAGTAGACCAGAAAGAGTAAAAGGCAACTGCTCCTGAATAACTTATTAAAATAATCTGACTTTTCAAGTGTGAGCATCTAACTCTTTCTGATTTTATTACCTTTAGCCTAGGTAGACAGTGACCCTTTACATGTGCTGTGATTTTTTAATGCATAGTTTTTAGCTTGAGAAATTAAATTATTCACATCCAAATTTTTCCAAGGTAGCTGGAGGAGCTTTTAGAAAGCAATTTGTAACAGTACAAATATTTCATTAGTACATGGGCCTTTCTTGAGCATTTATGAGGTGATATGAAAAAAAAATAGTAACAATTCTGAAGTGTGCTCCCTATTGCAATTGTTTATATTAATACATTATTTCTATGCATAACAGTTTCATTTGAATAAAAAGCAGCGAGCAAGATGTTAAACAGAAAAAACAGGCAAAAATTCCTCCCAAACTTCATTGCCCATTAGAGGCTAAGTTAATAGCACTTGATATCTTCAGAACTGCAATTTGGAATTTAATCAGAACATCTCTGTTTTCTTGTACATAAATCTTTTGAGAATGTTGTGATTATTTCAGCTGAAAGCCTCCCATGTATATATTTGGCACTATACTTGAGCAGTTTTTCTGAAGTTCTCATTATAACCACACAATAAGCATTTTGATGGCTCTTTTTAAAGGTTTTTTTACAATGCAGTTCCCACTGCCGAAACCAACTTTATGCAGTGTTTCTTTCAGGTACAGAACTGAGTAAGAACAGTTTTCTGTGTTTAATTCTTGTGGAAAATAATTACAGGAGTAGAAGAGTTTATTAAATTGTTGCCAGTTGTTTAAAGAAAACAAAAAAAATCCACACAGGCTTGCTGAACACTGCATTCACTACTAAAGTAAATATGTGAATGTTCAGCATGTTTGCTGTCTTTCAGAATGTTAGTTAGGTGATACAGAAAGCAGATGGCAATGCCTGCCAATTTTGGGCATTGTGTGTGGCGGCAGGTGCTGCATCCTGTGCATAAATCTCCTAAAGGAGACGTGTTAAACCAGTAGGTAATTGGAATAAAGATCAAGAGAGTTATAATGAAATGCATCCAGTAAGGTAGTAGACTTGTATATGAACTGGGGTTAGTGTTAGAAAGAAGACTGTTCGGGATTTAAAGTTTGCAGAAATAAGACTGTTAACTTGTTAGGTTTACTTTTCCAACTGTCTTGAGATTCATTCTTCTTTTGCATCTTGTGAGAAGAATGAAATGGTTTTACAGTGGTTTTGCTAAGTGAATTTTTAGTGCTGAATATACATGTATTTATACTTCTGTAAAATTTTGTATTTAGCCAGTGAGAGACAACACTTTAAAGTCAATGCATTAATTGAAATGTTTATAACAGGGAATAAGTATCACTGAGGAGTTAATCTTTTGTTAGTGTGGAACATGACTTAAATATAGTAAGCATGCATTTTTTTTCTGCATTGGTGACGTGTCTTTTGCTGATGGCAAGACATCAGTCCAGCATTTGTGACCTGTCTTGCTTTTACAAACAATTCAGTTTTGAATAGCTTATTGTAAGAAACGTTTTAAATAAACATTCCACCATGGGGGTTTGGAAGATGCATAGGGAATGGAAGATATGATGCATTAAGTGTACATACTTATATGTCAGAATGCTGTTTTATTGAGATGTGACATTTCAAACTGTTTACATTCCATAAATATTTTATTCTTTACTTACCTTTCAGAGTGTCTATTCCCTTGGTAGCCATATGCATACAGAAGTGTGTAGGTATACTTTATTAAATACCAGCACTCAGTGTTTCAGACTTTAGGAATCATGTGGGTTTGGTTGGGTTTTTTTTCAGTGTCTTCCTCCTCCTTCTTTTTTCCTGCTGCAATTCAGAGATCAAAACAATCTCATCTCCCACTGTCCAGCACATCACAGAATCACAGGATGGTAGGGGTTGGAAGGGACCTTTGGAGATCATCTGGTCCAACCCCCTTGCTAGAGCAGGTTCACCTACGACAGGTTGCACAGGATGGCATTCAGGTGGGTTTTGGTTGTTTTCAGAGAAGGAGCCCCACAGCCTCTCTGGGCAGCCTGTTCCAGTGCTCTGTTACCCTCATGGTAAAGAAGTTTTTCCTCATGTTGAACTTGAACTTCCTGTGTTCCAGTTTGTGACCGTTGCCCCTTGTCCTGCTGCTGTGCACCACTGAAAAGAGTCTGGCCTCATCCTCTTGACACCCAGCCTTTAGATATTTATAAGCATTAGTAAGATCCTCTCTCAGTCTTCTCTTCAGGCTAAACAGACTCAGGTCTCAGCCTTTTCTCATAAGAGAGATGGTCCAGTCACCTTCATCACTCTGCCCCTTCATCCAGGTAATATGGTCAGCACAGCCCCTGGGGTTTCCTAGGGATGTGATTTTGATTGCCAGCTCACAACTGGTATTCTCTCTTTGCCAGTCTTAAAAGTATAAAATGCTCTCAGTTTAAAAAAAGATTGAAATATTAAAGAAAATATGAGATTTGTCACTGGTTTCAGTGAAGTCAGGATCTCACCCTGGGCTTTAACAGCCTGTTATGAATTGCAGTAGTCGGATGTTTTTCTATCATACCAGTGTTTATTTGGCTTCTCCTTTTTTTGACATTTGACTTTTTCTCCTCCTCTGCCCCAGCCATTCCGTCAGAATTTTATTTCTGCAGCAGTTACTTATATGATTTCATCTGGCTCCTGATTCTTCTCACTGTTGTAATTTTGTCCTGAGTTTATTGCCTCCGTATAGACTTTTTTCAGATTTCCATCATAATTTCAGAAGAAGATGGTATTTAGAATGTGGAAAATTTGTTTGCTAATGACAGTAGGAGTAAAACAAACAACTAAAACCAAATTGCATTGCAGATATTTTTGATAATGAAGTAAACTGTTTCATTTTCCAAATTAATGTGTTGTTTCTTAGGCAAAGAATTTAGAATATGCTTTTGTATTACAGAACTGTGAAAGAAGCCAATACCTCCACTGCTAGAAGGGCAGATGACCAATTCAAACAAAGCAATGACTTTCTCTCTGTAATGTTTTAATATACATTTGAGCCTGGCCCAGACAATTAGTGTTCCTGATGTTCCAAATGTCGACCAGTTACTATCTCATTTTAGTTACTAAAGTGTCGCTCCAATAGATAACTCAAAGTGAGCGTCTGTAGAGTAAGCACCTGAGCTTTAGCAGTTATAGCATGTTCCCTTTGGCTAATAGAACAGCAACGTTTCTGCATTAGCCAAGCCACCTGGTAGAAAATGCACCACCATGTATGCTCTGTTGAAGTAATCTGTTCTGGAGATGGTAAGAGCATGTGTAATTGGCTACCTTTGTAATAATGAAATCTGGAGGGCCATGGGGAAGGTACTCTTGGAGGTGCGTTCTCCTTTCAGGTTGCCAGAGTAAGTCAGGTTCATGAATTCACAGAATCGGAATAGTTGAGGTTAGAAGCCTCTGGAGATCATCTGGTTCATGTTCCCAGCTCAGAGCAGTGTCAACTAGAGTAGATTACCCAGGACCATGTTTATTTGAGAGTAAAAAAAAAAAAAAAAGTTTTCTTTCAGATGGAATTTTGTGCTTTTAAATATATGCCCATTGCTTCCTGTCATGTTTTTGGGCACCAGTGAGAAAAGCCTGGCTCAGTCTTCTTTATACCCTCCCTTCAGAAAGTATATATAAAAAAAGATCTCTCCTGAGTCTGCTTTTCTCCGGGCTAAACTGTCTCAGCTCTCTCAGACTTTCCTCTTATGAGAAATGCTCCAGTCCCTTAACCAACTTTGTGTCCTTTTGCTGGACTTTCTTGTAGAATCATAGTATATTTGAAGTTGGAAGGGACCCATAAGGATCATCAGGTCAAGCTCCCTGCTCCTCACAGAATTACCTAAAACTAAACCATATGACTAAGAGTGTTATCCAGACACTCTTTGAACTCTGACAGGCTTGGTGCCTTGACCATTTCTGTGGGGAGCCTGTTCCAGTGACTGAGCACCCCCTGAATGAAGAACCTTTTCCTAATACCCACTTCTCCAGTATGTTCACGTCTGTCTTGTACTGGAGACCCCAGAGCTGGACATAGTGCTCCTGGTGTGTCTTACCAGTGCTGAGTACAGAGGGGAAGGATCACCTCCCTCAACCCACTGGCAAGGGTCCTCCTAACGCAGCCCAGGATGCTGTTGCCCTTTTTTTGTTGCAAGTATGCGTTGCTGACTCATGGTCATATTGGTGACCACCAAGACCACCCAGACCCTTTTCTGCCAAGCTGCTTTCCAGCTGTTTGACCATAGGATACGTTGGTGCATGCGGTTCCTCCCCAGGTGCAGGACTTTTTACGTCCTCTTGGTGAACTTCATGAGGTTTCTGTCAGCCCATTTCTCCAGCCTGTCAAGGTCTGTCGGGATGGCAGCACAACCTTCTGGTGTGTCAGCCACTCCCCTCAGTTTTGTATCATCAGCAAACCTGTTGAGGGTACGCTCTGCCCCACCATCCAGCATTTATGAAGATACTGAAGAGGATTATTGGGCTGAGTTCAGATTTGGTTTTCGTAGTGCATATAGTATTTTATGATGTATTTATTTATCCCTTTAGATTGTGTCCAGAAACATTATTGCATGTTTTGCTGCTATGACAGTATTTATACTTTTGCACTCTGTCAGCAATATGTTAGAAGCCGCCTAGCTGCCTTCTTCTCATGATGTTTTCTGTTGCAGTATTTCCCCCAGCTTCTTCAAATTGCTTTGCACTTCAAGACAGAAGGTTCAGTTTCCCTTTAGGAACTAAACTGCATGAGTAACTATTCCTGTTTTTTATTCTGGTGTGTATATTTGCAGAAAATGGTGTTTTCAAGAAGGAAATGTCCTGTGTATGAACACCTTTCTGTCTTCATCCTCAGGGTTTGCTTCTGTGCCAGTGAAAGGGAGTTGCCGTTCATATTCTAGCCTGGCATGGGATTTCCAGACCCGATGCTCCTTCTCTGCACCCTGGAATGTGACCGTTGAGCAATGCAGAAAAAGCAGTTTCTTCAATACATGTAAGTCTTGAATTGGATTAAAATTGCCTGTGGTAAGGGAAAAAGGAAAGAAAATTTTGCGTTGCAGAGACGCAGTCTTGGAAATCTATGTATAGTAACTTTCTGCATCTACTCTAGTTGCATATCTCCTAAGATTATAGTTGCAGCTATAGCTATTGACAGAAGTGCATGCACGAGCTCAGTTTATTATCTTTTAATAGTAAGCAAGGGTTCGGTTTATATGAATCTATCTAATATATACCATTGGATGGAAGAGGGAAACACCTTGCCCTCTGTTTCCTAGTACTTTATTGAGAATATAAATTGTGTGTTTATTTTCCAAATGGTTTTTGAGCCACAGGCAAGGCATACTGTTCAAACTGTGCTATCTCCAAAATGAAATAATGGAAATGCGATAATATGTTAAACAAAAACTGTTGATTATGTCCTGCTAATTGTCTGTCCAGCTGCAGCATTTTCCTCCAGTCCTGAAAGGAATTACACATATGCTTAACGTAATTGAGAAAGTATGGCTGTTTAAATTCACTCTTGGGACTGTGAACTGATATAGTTGAGGGGCCATTACACCTGTTTTGTGGTTTCTTACCCTGTCCCATAAGGGAAGAAAAGGAATAGTAAGAACATAATTTCTGGAGGAGATAACTGCAGCAGTTTGAGAATAAAAGTTATTTGTTTATAATCCATGGAGTATAAGAGCTCTGCAAAATTAGGCTTTCAGAGCTGGTAGTCTCAATGTCTGAGTGGCAGAATACTGTATTTGCTTTCTTTATATTTGCTACAGAAATGGCACTTGTGCTGGCTGTTTGCCTTATCCAGTAAATTTTGACCAATGTCTTATTTCAAAGAAGTGAAGGTAGAGAGTTCTCAAAAGACCTGCAAAAGGCTTTGGTGTGGAACAGAGGCTCTGCATTGTCAAGGTTTTCTGCAGATGCCAACTGCAGGAAAAATTGCTTCAGATCCTTTTTTGGGCACTGAAGTATTCACAAGATAAGAATATGTAAGAAGCTAAGCAGTGTTGTTATTTTGTTTATCTTTAGATTTAAAATACAGCATTGCAAGTGATTGCAGTGTGATTACAATTTGTAGGTTAGATGTTTCCTTTATTATGCTTATGTTCATGTTCACAAAGTCTAGATGAGATCTGTTTTACCTAGGAATCTTGCCAGCTGTCTTGTTAGTTGACTTAATTAGAAATGTTTGTTAGATGACTGAATTAAAAGTGTTTGTTGTGATGGCATCCCCATTGTTTAACTTAAATATAACTTGTTCAATATTTTATTAGGCAAGCTACCTAAAACTATTGGCTTAATTAGTAAGGTGTAACAACTTCGAGGAATTTAAGTGTACCTCCCTTATGTATTCAGCAGAGACAGTAGCCATCAGATTCAGAAGACAGAGGCATTAATATTTCAAAGTACAGTTATTCTAAGAACAGTTTCTCTTTCAGAAGTCAAAAATAAAATCTTGAAAATTCAAATGAGGTAGATATTAACAGTATAGAACACTCATATCCTCTAGCAGTGCGGTTGCTTCAGAAGATATGACCATTTTATGTGAAACAATTTTCAAGTGAAGTGGCAAGCAAATGACAGTCCTCTGTGGCTGAGGAAGGTGACTGTATTTTTCTGTCTCATTACTGAAGATTTACTTCTCTTCCATCACGCTTTTAAAAAATATTAACATGCTGTTGTTAGTAGAGTCATCTGTACCTTCAGCTTAACTTTTAGAAAGTTTAACTCCTTTTAAATAAAGGCATTCATTTAAATAGTAGGAATAGCAGTTATCTTGGGCAGTCTATGATACTTACCCAGACAGATGCCTCCTGTAGCTCTGACAGAAACATGCAGAGGGGTTTATTCTTGTCCAGTGATATATTTCAGTGAGTTTTGTAATGAAGTAATTAAAAAACGTCTTGTTATTCTAGGTTTAGCTTCTTGTCCTTCCCTCCTTATCCCTTTCCATCCTCCCCACTATGGAAATGAGTTCAGTTTCCATTTACTTAACAATTTACATGCTTTTGCACAGACATGGAAGGGTCTGAGGCTTTTAAAAAAAAGGTTTAAAAAGTAAATAACTTCCTATGAAAAGTCTTTTTCCCTTTTTCAATGTGTCTCAATAGACCTGGTATTCGCATAGAATATCTTACTTATGCCTGTTTCAGTTCTGTCAGAGAGGACAGGGCAGATCTGTTTTCCCTACCTCTCTGTGCATTTGTGTGCTGTTATGTGCAGGCACACAGGCTGGGAAATCCCGACAATCCAGACTTTCTGAAAAGGTGCTTAAGCTTCAGTAGTTGAGAAACATTGATAAAAAGTATCGTCTATTTAATAAAAGAAGTATGTATCTGTCTCACCTGTAGGTGAGGAAAATGTGGGATATACACCATTTAAATTTGATAGCCACAGAATTGCGTTGAAATATGTGGGCTGTCATTCCTGAAGGCAGCAGAGGCATACAGATGTGTTGTGAATACTGAAACAATTTGACTGTCTCCTGGCCATCGGAGTTATCGTTGACCTCAGTCGTCCCAACCAGCAAGCATAATTTTCCCAACATCTGTTGAGTATCTGAGTGTATGTGAGAATAAAGACCTTTTACTTGATACTGGGACTATACAAAAATTATGGTTTCCTACTGTTTAATTCCATTAGCCCCCCTTGAGAACAAATGAAAAGAAGAACTTAATTTCTTTGTTGCTGGTTGATGTTTCCTCTTAGGTTAGAATAGAAAATAAGGAAAATGATAATTTTTCAGAGGTTATAGAAATAGATAGTAACAATCAGGGGAGAATAATTTAGACCAGCAATATAATATCATACTCAGAGTAAAATGTTTTGTCTCTAGAGGCTTTGCTTACTGGAAGCAATTGTACTCAGTATAAATCTCTGTTTGTGTTCTTTATTGGAAACATCAGTTCCTGAAAGTCTGCTCCTTAATTACATTTTATATTAAATTTTTCTAGTCCTGTGTGAGTTTTCTTTCAATTAAATTGTTTGGTTTTTTCCTGCCATGCCTAATTTGAGGATAAGGATTAAAAATTTACTTTTTTATTTATTAAAAAAAATAAATTTTGAAGTATGAAAATTACAGATAAACAACTACTGTGCTACCACTCGTCATGGTCAGTAGCAACTTATGAAAAGTTTTTATATTTCAGCATTAAGTATGTGAAGAGCTCCATGTATACAGTTGCTTTTTTTTGAATTTTCTTTTACAATGGGGATCCCTGTCTGTGCATATGTATTGAAGAATATTTGGTTAATTTGTTTTAGTCAGAAAAAGAGGAGTGACTATTAAATGCTTAACAGTTAATTGTACTTAATGAGGGTGCTGTTTTCATAGAATCATAGACTGTATTGGGTTGGAAGGGACCTATAAAGATAATTTAGTCCAACTCTTGCTTTTATTGGGTTTTGATTTGTTACTGTGCAGTGTAACTTTTGCGAAGGCACTTGGCCTCTGGCTTTTATTGTGTTCTGAGGAAATGAACCAGGCCAATGGTGTCTGGTTTGGAAACATCACTGAAATCTATTCTCCATATCCACCTGGTGACACTGAGGCCAGCTTTGTAATACATACTATTTTTTAAAAAAAGCTGCAAATGAAAGCTTTAATAATCAAACCAACCTTCAAAAGCTAGTAGCATTTACAACAGCATCTATTAGCTAAGCTAAGGTCCAGGTTTTTAAATAAGGTGTTATGAAGAAAAAATACAGTTTCTTAGATGTTTTTCAGGATAATTTACAGCAATTTTGCTTCTTTGTTTAAGTGAAGAAGTTTTTAGTCTGTTAATGACTGGGTTTGTAGCTGGATTTATTCAGGATTTGAATTGCGACTAACCTGCAAATCCCGTGTCTGCAGCTTTTTTTTTGACATCGTGCTAAATTGCCAGTTTTAGAAAATGTGAAATTCTAATGACTGTGAAAGTGTGCTCATGGTTTGCAGTTGAGTTATTCACTGTGTCTGTAGTGGTATGAATGCATCTTTCAGAACAATATTTTCCAGCTCCAGAGATTTTTTTTATACTATCATAATGCAATAGGTTTGTTTCTCGTTTTCGGGAAGTTGCCCAAAAGTTTCTCATGCTATCCTATGGGAATAATAGGTAGATTATAGAGACGTCTTTTGCTGCCAACAGATTTGCAGACACATCTAAACTAATTTTTTTCTGCAATACACTTGAGAACTTTTGTATTTTTTAATGATATTATTAAACTTGCATGAATAAGCAGGTACTTCATAGAGCTGCAGCCATGTACTGGCAAAACAAACAGAAGCCAGGATGTTTCTTAGTAGGTTAGTTTTCTTCATGTTTCACTGTTGTAGAAATCCAGCTAGCAGTGAGAGGTAGAAATGAGCTTAAGTTTTCAGTGGAAATAATTTGTATGTCTGCAGTTCTAATTTTTAGTCTGTAAAGTTTATCTAAAACCATCTTCTATCTGTCCCATGGTACTAATTTCATACTTGGCATCAGTTTCCTCTTCATGATCTTGCAGTAGTTCTTGTCTTTCTCAGACATTTTCAGTGTCCAGATTCTTGCAGTTCTGTGGTTAGATACCGCCCGCTATCCAAATTAATTTTGAGTAACTCAGTAGTGGGCTGTCTAGACAGAATGCTTTATATTCTTCACTACTTCCCAGGTTTCATAGAATCATAGAATGGTTTGGGTTAAGAGGGACGTTTCAAGGTCGTCTAGTCCAGCCTGCAGTGAGGAGGAACATCCTCAACTGGATCAGGTTACTCAGAGCCCTGTGCAACCTGGCCTTTAATGTTTCAAGGGATGGGGCATCTACCGCCTCTCTGGGCAACCTGTGCCAGTGTTTTACCACCCTTGTTGTGAAAAATGTCTTCCTTATATGTACTCTAAATCTACCTTCCCTTAGTTTAAACCATTACCCTTTGTACTGTCACAGCAAGCCCTACTGAAAAGTCTGTCCCCATCTTGTAAGCTCCCTTTCTTACCAGACATTTTAGGGTTTTGATAAGATTTCTGAACAGCATTTTAGTCATTGTTGTCTTGCATTTTACAAATGGAAGAAGCACCTGACTACTGTTCTCATTGGCTTTGGAGCCTTGATAATTTGTTTTAGTTAAACTGGTGAAAGAATACCAAAATATTGTGCGATCTGTTATGAAAAATAACAGGAGTATAGGTTGAAAGCCAATGCTTTTTAAAACCCATCAAAGGTTTAAAGCAAGATTAACTGTTACTGGGCTTTCCAGACTTCTGAAGAAAGCTGTCATTTTACAAGGAAAGCCTAATGTTTAGAACTCCTGTAGACCATTTTAGTGAGCTCTGATGAGACAGGGTTGCAGTTGTCTTATTTTTGAGAGATCAAAAAACCCAATTTAAGTGGAATAATCCAGCTTTGCTTGTACCTCACTGATGAGACTGCTTAATAATTTAGTTCCATCATGTCTGTGCCGTGCTAAAAATGCTTATTTGATAGGTTATCGATTTATTGGCAGTTGAGTTGTCACTGAGGACTTGCGTAATTTAGAAGTGAGTGGATGACTGTGTTCGCCTTAATACCAGTATTAAACTCTAATCGAAGTGGTTGAAAGATTACCTTCATTATCTTTCTGGACTCTCGGCACGTCCTGCTTTAGAATGATGACTTAATACTAATTGCTCATGAACGCTGACAGAATAACCTCTCTTTTGAGACTTTGCCTATTCAGAACAAATACTGAAATGCAATTCTCAGTGGTGAAGAATTTGTTTTAAGATGTCTGGGACGTGAACAGACTTTTCGCTGTCTAATGTAAAGCTGCGTAGTTCTTATCAGAGATGCACATCCTTAAAATGTTAGCCATAACAGTAGACTTTTGAAAGTATAGCCATGTCAGAGAACAGAAGAGTGGATATGGGTTTGTTTTTAACATCTTATACAATGATATATTGTTTTACAACTGGAACCTCTTAAGAGGCAAAGATAAGTGACATGCTTTTTTCTCTGTTCTCATCCTCTTTCAGCTATACCTAGAGACCAGTTCTGAGGGCTGGCCCATCATTTGCTGTTCATAGCTGTTTAATGCTTAGCCTATTCTTAATCAGTCCTCAGAGCTTCGAGGTGATAGGAATATGTGTTTTTTCTAATAACTTGTCGAGTCCATACTATTTTTTCAGAAATGTCTTTCAAAACCAACAGATACTGAACATGAAAACTATACCTTATAGTAGTGCTTGAGAGAGGAGTAAGTTAATTTTTAACTTCTAAAACATGAGAATAACCTTGCCTCGTCAGACCGAATGTCCTCCTAACTGAGCATCCTGTCTCCAACAGCAGCTGATGCTATGGGAAGAAAGTAAGAATTGGATGAGCACGTGGGAATGCTTCCTTCGAAAAGCCTCACAGCCTTCAGTGATTTGCAGTGTGAAATTTTTGAATGTATAGCTCGAGGTGGCTTTTTTGTTCTACGAATTTGTTTGACTGCTTTTGAACCCATATAAATGATCTGACAAGAGTGCATTCTCTTCTGTAGATGGGTAAGCATGTGTTTGTCAGAGAAGACAATGTCAAGGAAATGCCTTTTGCGTTTAAGCATAGTGAGATTTGTGAGGTTTGGCTCCTAGAGGAGTTAGTTGCCAAACTTTTGACCTGCCTCCAAGCAAAAACGTCATCTTGTGGTCATTAAGCAGCTGAGTCTACACTGTGTAGTTTATTATGCTGTTTGTAATAGAGTATGTAAGCAGCATGTTCTTTTTGAAGACGCTCTTTTGCGGTTCATGTGCGTGAAGTACTTTTTCCAAATCTTGTTTTTATTTGGAGATGGTGTCAAAACCATTTGTGTCTGTAGAAGGAAAGCGCTTGAAATCTCATACTTTTTTAGAATTCATCTGCTAATAAAAAAAGGTATTCCAAGTTGAAATCTGGAAGAGAATGTTAGTGACTGAAAAGACCTTACTAAGTTCCTTAAGGTAATACAAATGCATAGATGTAATGGCATTAGTGAGCAACAGTGCATTGAAAGAGGCATGTTCACTGTAACATGTTCATTAATCTTTTTGTTATGTCGTTAATAGCTTCGAATACCTGTTGCTGTGCTGCCACAAGACTACTTGTCATCAAATTATAGGAAAAATTACTTGTAAGTGGAAGAAGTGAGCCTACTTGGCTGTTTTACAAAGTTGATCCTTTCTTCTCCTTTTACTCCCTTCAGTTTTCCAAATTACTGCTATTTGTCTTTCTTTGTAGTTTATATTCTGAGCTAGCTGTGAGCTCATCTTACAGGAGGCCAAGAAATCTGCTTTTAATCTCAGTTTATTGGGATCTTGGATACTGTTTTCTGGTATTGTTTACAGCAAGACTCTCAGGTAGTACTTGTGAGTTACTGAGGTGGTGTCTAATATTAATCTTCCTCTGAAGTAAGCAGTAGGGCTGTCTGGTTCCTGAAATTCAGGAAGAGTATAGAAAGACACAAACCCAAATCCTTTTCATAAAACTGCAAACATCTTTTATGTAGGTCAAACAACATGGAGTGGTGTCGTACAAATTTACTATTGGTACATGATAGTGATCAGCTTGCATGCTTTCAGCAAAATTCAGTAGTGGATCTTTTCCTAGGCCATAAAATAAAATCTTATATATGATGTGTTATCTTTTTTTCCCCTTTAGTTAGTAGCTATGTGATTTTGTGGTGGCTTTTATAACTTGGTCTGTTTTAGCTCTGAAAGAATGCATGCAGCCTCCCATTTTACAAAGGCAAAATAAAGATAAGGCCACAAATCACCAAGAGACTGCATACCTACTGTGCTGTCTTAGTTTCCAAGCATTTCTGCAAATGTGAAAAGCGGTACAGTGATGCTGTTTGGGTTATTTCCTTCGCTACATGATCTTTCTCTTGTGCATGTGTATGCTCTGCAGTCATCTTCGTGCTTTGCTGCCAAGTCAGATTGACCTTTCTTATGGTCAGATTTTTATTTTCTTCATTGTTGTGCTGTCTGTCTGTTATAAGCAATCTCCCTACCATTGTAATCTTCTTGACTGCAGCCTGTCCTCTCCATATTCCAGTCTTGTCACTTTCTCTTAAAATCAGTGTGATACGTGCCATTTTAGAAAGACCTCTCAGCTCTGTAGCCCGCAGGTTTCTGATGCGTTTCATTAAATTCAACTGCTTTGCAAACACATGATGATATTATTACAGACTGATTAGATGAACTACACTTTGGTACCAAATGTGTTGTTTTCCTCTGGTTCTAATTTTGTCAGAATTTGTATGGTGCTTGAGGCCAAAATCTGACCAGTCTGACCTCATCCCACTGGTCTGTTGGCATTGGCCGGTCTCCGTTGGTACAAAACAGTCTCCTCTGTGACTTTTGCTGCTTTTCTCTATTGGGATTAAGTGATTTTTATCATACAGATATTCAGAATACAGCTCTAAGTGCTGGGTTTATTTCAAGTGTATTACCAGCTCAGGAGCTCCTTGTTCTTGTGCTTGTTGCTGCCCCTCTGCAGCCTCCTTTGTAGCTGTTATGACCCTTTGTGAGGCCACACGAACTGCAGTAGATTGGGGAACTGTTGCAGCTTAAAAATAACCTTGCAGAGAAAAATGTAAATACCTTTATTGCAATTCCTTGTTTTCAGGCTAGCAGAATTATAATGAAAAAAAGAAATTGCTGGTTACACAATGTTTTCTGCATAAGCTAAGAAGCTTAACATGATTGATCGTCAACCTTCCAACTCATGCGTTAGTCTTATAGTCCACTTTAGAACATGAAAAGCTGCATAATGCATTGCCTACTTACCACCAGTCTTTTTCTATACTGAACTTCAATGCAGTGTTATCTTAGGGTAGTATTCACTACCTGTAGACAGTCTACTACCTATCACAGTTTGGCTTTTACTGAAAGTAACATGCAGAGTCAGCAATGAAGTTTTACTGTTTAGTGAGTTCTGCGTAGCTGAAGTTTATTTGGGTTTTTTTGGTTTGTTTGTTTTTTGTTTTGCTGTTGTTTTGCATTTAGCACACAGCTGCATGCATCAGATTGTGGTAATCGGCTGGATTATTTTTTAGTGGCTGATGGGCATTTGATGCAGTTACTGTTTGTGGGATTTTTTTAACCATAAACTTCCCAGACATTAGCATTCCCTTGAATGTCTAGGAAGACGTGCAATATCAGATAGAAATTTATTTTTTGCAGGGACTAAAGCCTACACAGGAGCAATTATAATTCTTGCCTCATGGCATATAAACTGTGTGATAAATGTTGCTGTTATGTGCAATCCATGGGCATTTCTTCTTGTATATAAGTCACAGTTCTCACTTGTCTGTAATACAGACAAAATCTGTCTTATGGTACTTTTTCTGCAGTTTGTTATTTGGGTATGTAGTGACTTTCTAGGTCATTCTGCACTTGCTCATCTTGAGGGAATACTATTTTGTAGCTTCCTGGACTTGTAGCATTGTACATTCCTCGTATGCTTGCTTTCCAATGTACTGAGCTTTGATTACTTGATTCAGGATCGTACTCAAAAAAGAATCACAGTTGTGCATCCCAATTTGAGAAGGATTTTTGACTGAAAAGATGGGCATCATACCTTTGGAAGAGACACCTTGATGCTGTATACAAACTTACACAATACAAAAATAAACCTGGACACTTAGCAGTAGCTCTAGAAGTCCTGGATAGCTCCTGTCCATCGCTTAGCAGAGCTTCCCCACTTCCAGTGCATCAGTCTGTGGGATAGGATCTCTCAGGTGCATTAATCTAGCGAGCATGGATTGCTGTTAGGAAACTGTAGCAATTTGAGCATAGTTATTTTAATTTCCCTGATTAAAAGTGTTTACTGACTTTTTTTGCTTACTTTAAATAAACAAAATCAGTTTCTAATCAGAGAAGGCAAGAGATTTAAACTACCATAGTAACATTGCCCCTGGATAAAATACGTGATAGCATTAATCTGCAAATACCCTAATGGTGATGCTTGTGTATTCTGTGGTGATAGCCTTCTTGTCTGGACTAACAGGATGAAATATTGTCTGTGGTATCTTCTCTTCATCGGTTTCATTTTGGTGTAGTTTGTTTTTGTCTAAGTTGTGAAGATATCCTATATTTCTATTGTTTGGGCAAATAGTAGTTTGAAGTTAACTACTCATTATGTGCTTCCTAAGTCATGCTCTCATATGTTGGGTAAAACATCATAAGCCAATGTCCTGTACACAGTCAATGACTGAAGAGGCCTGACCAAAGCCTGAGCTCTGTGGTGAGGCTGTTTAAAGTGTCTTACGTTCCTTCCTCCTTATATTCCTTTGCATTTATACAGGCAATAGGGAAGACCATGTATTTTGTCAGAGCATGAGAACAGCAGCAGATTTATGTTGTCGGTTAAGTTCTTGTGTTTTGTGGCTTTTTAAAGCAGTGTATTTTGGATAATTTTAGGAGTAATTCAAGTTAACATCATTAATATTTGTCCTTGGATAAGTGTCTCCTGGGTTTGGCTAGGATAGGGTTAATTTTCACAGAAAGCTGGGGTGGGGCCCAGCCAGGCTATCTGACCCAAACTGGCCAAGGGGTCATGGTCAGTATGTAACTGGGGGAGCTGGCCCGTGGGGGCGAGATCTCGCTTGGGAGCGGACTGGATTCAGCTTCCAGGTGGTGAGCAATTGCATTGTGCATCACTTGCTTTGTATGCTCCTTTATTAGTATTATTGTTACTAATATTTTTTCTCTCCTATTAAGCTGTCTCTATCTCAACCCATGAGTTTTAACTTTTTCTTCCAATTCTCCTTACCAGCCCACTGTGGGGGCGGGAGTGAGCGAGCGGCCACATGGTGCTTAGTTACCAACACGGCCTAAACCGTGACAAAGTGCTTACAGGTATTCTGAATGAATGATTTCCTTTTAATGAGCTGGGAGTTAATACCTTACTGGTTACTGATTTAGGAATGTTTACCTTTAAATATATTTTGAAAATGCCTTTAAAGACCGTGGACCTGGCTGTGTGCATGTGTGATTGCAATCATTAGGAGTAGAGACACATCTCTGTACTTATAAACATAGTAGGAAATCACTTTCTTAGCAAGGCTGTAATCCTACAGTTTCAATCTCGGCAAAGATCAAGCAAGGGTTAACATTTCAAGGGTTTTTTTCTTCAGCTTCAGTTTCCAATGCAAGCTGTACTTGTACATTACTTATGAAAGCCTTTTTCATTTCAGTGACAGCTGATGAGCTATGGAAAGGAGCTTTGGCGGAGACTGGTGTGGGAGTAAAGAAAGGAAGAGGAAAGAGAAGGAAGAAAAAGCTAAAGAAGAACCTCAACAGAGGCCAGGAGATTGGTGAAGGTAGATTCACCAATAAGGGGCTGTAAACATGACTTGACCTCTTTGTGTATACTATTTCTTGATTTAATAAATTGACAAATTGCTGTTAATTTCTGTGGTGTCAGAACTGCTTGAGATATTTTTGTCTTTTAAAAAAATCCTGATATCGTTGGTTAGTGTTAATCTTGGGGTTTAAATTTAACTTCTGTATCATAAAATGTACTTGAAATATGTGAGAACCTTCCATTGTATTGCATTTTTCCGGTGTGTAGAGTTTCAGTCCTAATTTGGCATAAAATAGAATTTTTCTCTGTTATTTTTAAGGACGTTCTGGTTTCCTCTGGCCTGGTCTTAATGCTCCTGTGATACAAAATGGGAAAGTCCAGGCAGTAACCCAACGGAAAAAAGAAGAACAAGAGAGAATTCAGTCTGAAATTGTTCAGCACAGAGATACATGGGAGAAGAAAAGAAAAATGAAAGTTAAGAGAGAGGGAGGATGGAGTGGAAACATCTGGGGAGGCGTCATTCTGGATCCCCCTGACCCAGGTCCTAATGGAGGTAAGAAAACTGAGTATCTGTCTTAGTCTTACATAACCTTTCTGATAAGGGGGTTGGAGAAAGTGAGATCCAGACTTTTCCTGTGATTGAAGGTTGATTTTATACTTACCTTGTATGCCCATATGTGAACCAAAGGAGCTCAATCAAAGAACTTGTGTCTACACAAGTGAAATTTGTTAAATCCTTGCTTAGTTTAATAGAGCTGTTAGACTGTTTTATTACATTATAGACTGTATGACGCTATACGGTGTTATAGAATGCTGTATTGTGTTGTAGACTGTTACAGGAGTCTTGAAGTATGGAAATATTTTTCTGTGTTCAACATTAATTGTCTTGAGTATGAAATACAGCCATTTTTTAATAGTTTCTTGAAGGATGCTGTGGGATAAATCAAGCTTTGTTTTTCTAGCTCATATAGTGAAATATAGTTAAAGATGATGCAGTTTGAAGGTAGCTCATAGAAGTTCTTTATTTATTTGCTGCCTAGTTAAGTATCATAATGAAACTAGAGGCTCTATACATTTTTCTACAATGCTGTTACTAGACCACTAGAAATTCTATAGTAGCTTTGTTTAACATTTAGAAGCCTAATCCTTTTCAACAAATTAAATAAGAAAATGAGTTGTTACTCATATTCAGCTAAGTTTTTCTCTTGAAGCACTTAATGATGCTTATATGTTTATTGTCATCTTTCTCTAGGCTTTTGTAGTAAGATGAGCTAAGACAGACAGTTGATGGTTTCCAGCACCGTTGTTCAGACTTATTGCAGACTCCAGTCATTCTAACAGTTAAGCTTGTTCACGTTTTCAGAAGTCTCTTTGTCCAGAAATGTGTTCTCACAGTGCAGGCTTGGATCTTGGAACATCTGTTGCAGCAAGTCAATTTAAATGAGAGATTACGTGCATGGAATCACAACTATATTGCTGTCTGATCTTCTTGCATTCTCCTTTGCTCCCCAGTCTGCCGGGTGCTTTGTTTATTAATGTCTTTCTGTCTGTGAATGTTTTCTGGTTATTTTCTTAGGACAGTAATTAAAAATTCAGACATGCTCTGAACCAAACTGTAAGGCAGTGAGAGCATGTCTTTCCAGTGTGATCTAATGCCTTTGTCTATGTAGATGGAAGCAATGCTAGCATTTTTCTAACTTTCTGCTTTATAAACCCATGCCATTGTCGCGATATACTGCTTCTCCGTGCCCTTATTGGGCTTTCCATTCGGGTAGCTGGTATAGATGATTTTGTAGCTTATGTTGCTGTAGTGTCTAAGATACGGTGTTTCCTCCGGATTTACCTTGTGGATTTAAAGAGAGCTTTGCCTGCCAATCTCTTTGAGTATTTTTTCATTGTCTTCCATTTTAAGAACAATGAATTATTTTTTAATATCAGTGTAATTTTGTATTAATGTAGTGTGCAAGTGAAAAATTTTCAATATTTACTTCCCTGTGTTTCGTTTTACTACCTTGAGAGCAAATATTCCATGGAAGGCAGTGATGTGACAATGGAGTTGGCAGTCTGTCACCAAATCTTACAACTGACAAATAGGAGATTTCAGAAATTAATGAATTGTCCCAAATTCCCAAAAAGTCAGTGGTTGAATATAGAGAAAGTCTAGAAAATTTCATTACTCTAGTTTTACACTTTGAATACAAGACTATGTTGGTTTTAAATTCAAATAGATTTTCAGATAGTTTATTCCATTAAAAGATGTGGCAGCTGTTGCAAACAACACTTATGCATGTGTGAATTTTACCTTTCGGTATTTTCCTTGATTTTGCTTTTGGCTGATACTGTTGCTCTTGATTACTTGCATTCAAGTTGGCTGACTGGAAGCTGTAGTAGTCAGGTCAAGTTCTGTCAAAAAGAGGAAACGGTGCTACAGTCAAAATGGGAAAATGAAGCTGTCATCTTGTATTATAACTGTGCTTGAGTAAAAACAGTTTCTGATTAGTATACACTAATTTCCTTATAATCTGTTAAAACTGCAGGGATTTTTACATCCCCATAGTTCTTTTGGCATCTTTCTATTCAGAGAATTAATGAGGAGATTTAGTGCAGGAGAACTGAGACATTGACTGTGTGCAAAGCACTGTCAAGGTGGTGGGAGGTAGAGACCTGAAAGTACCAAACCCAATGAATCTTTTGTCCTGAGGCTATGGTGTGGCTGGATTCCCAGGTATCTGAACAAGCGTGAATTCTCATTGAGACCCTGCAGTTCAGCCCTTTCTAGTATTTTGGTATTAGATTCTCTGTTAGCAGACAGAGGTTGAGCATATGCTTCAGAGGTTCCCTTCAGCAGCGTTCAAAACCGGTACAGAAAACCTCATTGTTGTTTGTTTGAAATTGACCAGTAGTGTTAAGAACCAAACTCATAACTGGTGACATATTGTGATTTTATAGGCTTCATTATTTCAGGGGGATCTTCTTCCACTACACTTTTACTTGCTGTGCTAGCTATGAGTAGAGAAAGAACAGTATTTTTCAGTTGGGGATAAAATTGGTTTTCTTCCAAGTTTACAGTGCTTCTATGCAACTGAAGAGGCTTCAGAGAGGGAACAGAGTGCCTGTTGGCATTCGTACCTTTACTCTGAACTAGAACTCTACTTCTTGTAGACTAACACATCTCTAAATTGTGCCCAGATGATCATGTTTATAATCATCGTGGAGGTTATGTGTAAATGATAAAGCAATGTTTGGTGAAGGTATGAGTCCCCAGTTCTTCACCATTATACTGTTTTCAGCTCCCAAACCTTTCTCCAGAATCTCACTGTGACTACATCAAATAAAGTAAGTGTTAAGTGCTTTAATTAACACTGGTCATCTATGTTATACTGAAGTGCTCTTGTTCATGAGATAAACTGGAAAAGCAGGAGGTTGGAAGGATCTCTTACCTATTCTGCTTCTTATACGAAGATGTTGCATTTTACTCTGTTTTCCGTTGTTTTCAAAGTCAGTAGAGTTTTTGGGTTTTTTT
Source organism: Mesitornis unicolor (assembly GCF_000695765.1). Lineage (NCBI taxonomy): Eukaryota > Metazoa > Chordata > Aves > Mesitornithiformes > Mesitornithidae > Mesitornis > Mesitornis unicolor. The sequence continues at coordinate 403 of NW_010209577.1, read as the reverse complement.
TCCCACAACCAAGCTGATAATGGGATACTCCTTGTGGAAAATGGGTCTGTACTAAAAATACAGATCAACTGTAAGTATGCTATCAGTTGCATGAAAGGAAACAAATATATTTGCAATTTCTATTCAGGTGTTTGTGTGTTCATCACGTTTTGAAACAGAAACCCAGTGAATATGGAGTCTTTTTGGCGCTGTCCATGATTTGCAGCATTTTTGCCTGCCTCTGTAAAATGAATTTTGAGAAATTGTGGTGGAACTGCTGAAAACCAAGCCCAAGGGATTTGCTTGCTGACTTTTCTTACAGGAGTGTCAGGATAAAGGTCTGTGGATAAGATGTGACTGAGCTGCTGTTTACATGGTTTTGTGCTCTCGTGTGATCCCGGATCAGGGATATCACCAGGGCACT
>NW_010209576.1:0-275 GCF_000695765.1 Mesitornis unicolor | reverse complement strand
GGAAGGAAGAAGGGGGGGAGGGAGGAAAGGGAGAAGGAGGGAGGAAGGAGGAGGAGGAAAAGGAAGAAGGAGGGGAGGAAGAAGGGAGGAGGAGGGAGGAGGGAAGAGGAGGAAGAAGGAGAGAAGAAGGGAGGAAGGAGGGAGGAGGAAAAGGGAGGGAGGAGGAGGAGGAAGGGGTGGAAGGAAGAAGGAGGGAGGAAAAGGAGGGAGAAGGAAGGAGAAAGAAGAAGGAGGAAAGGGAAAAAGGGAGGAGGAGGAAGGAGGGAAGAAGAGGA
>NW_010209575.1:341-737 GCF_000695765.1 Mesitornis unicolor | reverse complement strand
GGGACTCACAGAAAACCAAGCTCTGAAGAGGCGGTCAAAGGCACGTTTGCCACAGATGTCAGTCCCTGTTGGTAAGCTCTGCAGGAGGCACGGCACTAGAAGAGTGTAAGGGCTGACAGAGCAGGACCTCTGCGACCTGGCACTGTCAAGTGCAGCTGGGAAGGGATCTGCCCTTCTGCAGAACTCCCCTGGCACTCTCTTACTTCAAGTCCTATTTCTGCTTTGCCAGCCCCAGCACACCTGGAAGAAGACATGGGCCATGGGAACACTCCTAATCCTATCATCGGCCTTCCCCAGGAGCAGCTGCCCCAAGGAGAAGGTGCCCTGCCTGTGGGCTCCCTCTTTCTGTGCACCCCTTGCCCGCGTCCTCTGCCTGCTGGTGGTCGCTGCTGGTGT
>NW_010209575.1:0-331 GCF_000695765.1 Mesitornis unicolor | reverse complement strand
GTGCCTTGCCCTCCAGCCACTGCCTCCTCATTCAGGGAGTGACATGCCGAAGGATTTATGTTGCTGCTGCTCATAAATCCTTGGAAGGTACAATAGCACCCAAACCACTGATCTCATCCTGCTCCTTTTTTGTACCTCTCTCTTTTAACCAGACCTTCTTTCTCACTTCCTAGTTGCTGGGATCTTTGTTCTCACAGCTATTTGTGTCTCTTTGGTTCCCATCAAGGCTCTGGTCCTGATAAAGGCTGGCAGATATACCAGGGGGGTATCCTTCTCCTTTGCAAAAGGAGTCTGTCACCCTCTGTGGGAACTTTCCCCTCCCCTGCAGCTC
>NW_010209574.1:8846-18125 GCF_000695765.1 Mesitornis unicolor | reverse complement strand
AAAACTCTTAATGTTGGTTGTTCTAGTTGTTGAATCTAAGTCATTATGGTGGTTAGTGTTTGAAAGTTCCTTTCTTTGTTTTACAGGCTGATGACTGATAGATAAACCCAGTCTGCTTGACACTAAGCCTATTACTTTTCTAAACCATACTTTTCTTTAAACTGAGAAAGTGATATAGCTTTTTTTTTTCCCTCTTGTGGTAACTTTAATAGATCTGTTTTTGAAGCTAGCTAGCAATGTCTCTGTGTTACTGCTAGCGGTGTCTTGTGTCATCTGACATCTTGTTGCTTTCTAATTCCAGTATCTTCACTTTTTTGCCTCTACCTTGTTTCTTTGATTTAGAATACCAGTTAAATTCACATTTAACTTGTGATTAGAAGGAAAACTGGAACTGGAGTAAAGTGCACAAACTCCTTTTTGGAGTTCTATCAAATACACAACATTTTCTGATCTGTATAATGAAAAATTTCGATTAGTGGAATTTCTTTTACTTTTTATCTGTTGATGCAAACCATTATTTCACTTCTAAGAAATACGCTGGTTTCTTACAGTCTTGTATACCAACTTCATAGACTCATATTGTCCCTTCCTTTCTGTTAGTCTGTCTAGCTCTGCAAAATCTGATGTGTTAGAAATGTGAGGTTACTTCCCATTCTGCATAGGCAATGTGAAGAAAATCAGTTTCATACTTTAAAAAATTATAAATATATTTTATTTACATAGATCATCCAGTTAATGACTTACAAAATTAATCTACAGCTGTAGTACTGTAATTGCACTACATTTTTGGAGTCTCATATATATAATTTTAAACATCCTTGTCTTCATGAATCATTTCTGGAAACAGATTGGAGGATAAACTTCTTAAATATTTTTATCCAATAAATTTTTATGTAATTTACTGGATCTCAAGTTACTCTCTGAACATTGAGGTATTTCTCTTTGTAGTAAGGTCTGTTTGCTGTGAACATGTCTGTCTGTCATAAAGCAGTTTTATTTTTAAGTGATCTACCTTCATAACTGGAAGAGATACACCTGGCTTAACATGATGCTTCACCTTTACGGATCATTGGTGAAGCAGATAAGCTACCCTGGATAAAATGGCCCTCTAATGAGCTTTCATGCGTCTTACGCTCAGCTGTCTGACGTATCAGTGAATATTGTGTAAATATACCTTAAACTGTGCTCACTGCCCTAATTGCTAATATTGAGATGTGGATTATTGTTTTAAAGGACTTGATTCACCTTTACTCGTACCACATTCTGTATGTTAGTACTTTCTGCTTTTTCCTTCCTTCAGCAAAATTATGCTATCCTACTTATAAGTCAAGCCCTTGTTCTGGTTTTGGTTTCAAAGCATTTAGTATCAACTATTTTTCTATTTCCTTGTAAGCGGTGATAAAAGCACAATGAACATTGCCTCATCACCAAATTATATTTTTCTCTTACTGACTGGAATAAACATAATAAAGGAAGACAAGAGTTTTAAAAATGTCTCTACACATTTATCTTAATCTTTTTCTCTGTGAAGAAGCTTAGGAATAGCCTGCTGCTTCAGACTTGATCAGACACCTGAGCATTATCTCTCTCTGGAGTGCGTGCATATCCTTCTACATCTCATCAATCTTAATTTTTATTTCATATTTCTTGATCAGCTGATTTCTATCCTTAAGCTTCTCTGATTGATTTTGAAACTATTCCTCAAAAGCTATCTTGATGGAAAGGAATTAATGGCAGAAAGAGAGAGAGCTACTTTTTCAGTTATAATGGAGCTCTGGTTGCTAAACTACTATGCTGATATTTATTCAAGTAGAAAGTTAATATTTTTGCCCTTTACTCTTAACAAACATTCTTCTTTCAAGAATTTTATCTCCTGAGGCCTCCCTAGAGAACTACAGCATATGCTATGAGGTGTTTTAAGGAATGGATTCATCATCCAATAGGGCAATCCACATGGCAACCCGGAAATTTGCTCCTCTTACAGTCTTACAGTTTTAAGATAATATTTCCTCAGTTGTAATGCAAGTGGGAATATTGTCACTTGACTATAAAACACTGTGTAAATAAACAAGGATAAAAGGATGCCAAAAATACACACTTTCCAAAACTGTTCCGTAGAAATTATTTTGAAGTCAGAGATTTTTATTCCTGTTTAACCAAGCTGCAGTTTATGACCCTTAGTTGATTGCTTCCAAAACATTCTGTGTAGTCTACTTCTTTTCATATAATTTTTCTGATTGAAAAGCAAATCCTTGTTAACATTAGAGATCATCTTTATTGTGAGCAGAGAGCAACTGCTGGAACACGCTTTTTTCTGTCAAGTGAACTAGGTAGATTGCATGACAGAAAGTTTTCTCTCTCTTTGATGGCTTTACTAGCTTTTTATTAACTGATCCGGTTGTGTAGCTATACCAAGAAATCCTAGTACTACGTAAGAATGTTCTAAATAGCTTACTTTCTGAACTAAATTTCTTCTTTAACTCAGAGTTGGAAAATTTTAATTTTAGATTTCTATAATTTAAATATAATTTTAATAACTGGGGTTAATATCAAAAAGATATCTCAATTATATCTTATTTTTTGCACTCGTTATCAAGTTATTAAGCACATGTTTTTCGCTTAGTCTATCCTGTTATATGCTATACCAATGAAATTGCACAGTCATCTTGCATGGTCAGCAGTCACTGGAAATATTGTAAGCAAGTCTTGCACATGGTACTTCAAATGTGATCAGTTATTTCTGAGTATCACTTTTCAAAAAATGTGGATGACAGTTTTAAATTGATTAAATAGAATGGGAGTTTACAGTGCTGTTTGCTATTAATATTACCATAAATTGCATAATCTGTGATAGTATTTAAGTTTAATATTCCATAGTCAGCACACAGATCTTCTGTTCTGTCTGTTTTCTATGTAAAAATGTGAAACATTCTGAAATTATAGTACTTTCTTATGGTCATCGTCTAAGTTGTGTAATTATTCTGAGAAGTTATGACACAGCTGGCAATAAGTGCTATAAAATCTAGATGTTGTGGATGACAATATATGGCTAGAAGAAAGACATGTATAGCAATGAGTTAAGCAGCAATCTCTCACTTTGCATCTTGACATTCCGAAAGACACTTTGATCTCTTTGACCTCCTCCACAAGAGATTTATCTGGGTTCAATGTTAGTTTATAGAATCTCTAATATATATATTAACAACTCAGTATGGACTCCTCATCCTAATCCTTCAGGACTCTCCTGAATCACTTCTGAATGCTCTGAATCTCATTCAGCTCTTCAAGGAGACAAAAGTATCAAGACATCTCCAAGTCTACTAAGAATCACAGCATCTACATAGTAGCCACTATTAGAATACTGTTAGGGGGCTACATTAAGAGAAAAATTCCTATCTATTACTCTTTTTAGCATAAATAACCTCCTCAGATTTTAGGGGGGAAAAAACCAGTACTCTCAAGTCTTGCTATCTTGGTGGTAGAGCAGTCTGACATCCCAGATACTACCTACCATGCATCAAATGCAGGGAGAAACTACTGCTAGCAAAACAACTGAAATGCTTTAACTGACAATAGCTGAAGAACTCGTGACTCACCTACCTTATCAGTCCTGCAGAAGATATAGTACCCCTTCATTGGCTAAATTCCATATGCACTCTGAAGGAGAAAAATACGCTCACTTCAACACACCTGGTCAATTCTGAATTCTTCTGTCAAGAAAATGATTTTATTTTTTTTTCATGTAGAGGTCTAGCCAAACTTTGTCTTCTGTGGAGTTAAGATATTTTTAGGGTCTTCTCAGGAAACAAAGCAGTAGGTCTGGTGACTTCTCCCATAAGGAAAACACCTTGTAATATGCGTCTGTTTTTTAGCACTTGCTCCATCGGTATGTTTTATGTTCGTGTAACTTTGTAGAGTAACCTAACCATAAAATGACTTAATTTTGTTTTTGCTTGTTTGTTTGTTTGTTTGCTAATGAGGAGTATAGTAATATCTTTATGCTGTGTATAACTGAAGATAGCCTAAAAACTCTCTTTCCATCCTTTCTGTTAAATTTTTTCTCATTATTCTGAAAGCCAAGAACCTAGGTATTCTGGATGTCTGAACTGAACCATAAGTCCGTTAATCCTTAAGGAATCTGGTGTCTCTTATGACCAGCAATTCAGTCTCTTCATTCTCATTTACTTAAATACCTGCATCCAAAGACAATAATTAAATTTTAGACAGCTATTAATAGATCTTTATCTCAAATTAGGTGGAGAGCTCATTCTATCTGTACTCATTCTGACTTGACTTCATAAGCCTTGTTACATATAGGTGTTACATATCTATAAATATATATTTCCTGTCTATTTTGATGGAACATTGTAACACAACTTTTTATAGAGTCTGGGGAGCATTTATGGAAAGTTGTATCAAAAATCACATTGAGCTACTTTTCATACCATGATCTCTCTTCAGTTTCTCATTTACATCTTACACTGAATATTTCACTGCCCAAATATGTCAGAATCTTATATATCCTCTTGAATCTTAACGGTGCCTTGTAACTTAGGATCCAAAGGCTGTTTGCTAGAGTTCTTAGAGGATTTAGCTGGATAAACCATCTTTACTAGTAAAGTCTCCTAAGTTTTCACTGCTGGATGGCTTCTGAAATAATGAGTTTACTCTCTGGTCTTCTTCCATTTAGGGTTTTGACTGACTAGAATTGTTCTGTTTGATTCATTCAGTTTCACACAGTTCATTTCTAGACATCTGCCTGAATGCCATTCTTTGTTTTTCTAAATCATTATTTCAAACCTTCTGTGACACTTTCATAATTGCATCTGCATCCTCTTCATCTCTAGAACAAGCCGGGAGATGCCATTTCTTTTCACGTGTGATATCCTAGCTCATATATTCATATGTATGTGCCCTGTTTTCTGTGATTTTTGTTCTCACTGTATGACCAAATCACAAATAGTATAAACATACATACTATGGAATTTGTTTTTGTAAGTATCTTGGCAGTCACAACAGTGACGTTTCTTGCAAGAAATTTTCATTTATCTTCAATTAGGTTTAACTACAAGCAAGGTAGAGCTCATCTTCCTCATTTCATGTCTTCAAATGCCTTGAGTATAGAGCTTCCCTATGTGAGTCAATATCTGAAGACTGTTTTGTGAAGAGTTCTGTAACATCACATGAAATAATGTTTGTTGTGTACCATGGACAGTGATTTGTTAGTCTCTATGTATTGTGTTACCATTCATTAGCAAATAATTTCATAGTCCTTTCTGATAAAGATAAAAAAAAAACGGTCTGAGGAAAAATTTCATTTAGTTTTGAAAAATCTTCGCACTGTGGTAACATTTAACAGCCCTTGCTAATTACCAGGACACATAGTATGTGAGAACACTATTGGATTGCTTGTATGAAGTAGTTTGCTTGAAAAACAATTGAGTTTCCAGAAAAAGTGCTGAATATTCCTTTCTGATATTGGATCATTTAATCCTGTTTTATCAAAACATTTTTTTTCCCCAATATATGACAAGAAAAGAAAAGTAGGCACCAGTCTAGTCTTAGCACTTTGTATATTTTTGTAAGAAATTATAGCCTGGAATAATTTTAAACCTGACTAAAGAGATGGATTCCTCTACAGATGAATCTGAGAATTTTCAAGCTAAAATGATGTTTTTGAGAAAGACTAGTGTCTCTTATGTTTTTAGAAGTAGGGACAAGGAGGCTTATTTTCTTTATTTGGTTTGATTTGCATGTGTTTTACTCTGGTGTGCGTAACATTAGTGGGGAGAAGAAAATCGTAACTCTCACCATAATGCATAGCAGAAGTTTTCTCATGAGATGTGCATAACCATGTAGTCCTCCAACATAAAGAAAACACAAGAAGATAATGGAATGGGAATAGATTCAATAGGAATCCAAGAAAGTACCACAGTGCTGTCAAAAGATTTTGTTAACAATTGAATACAAGTGGTAATTTGAAAGTGCACAAGTTAACTGATTGTGTCCTTTTCCATTAACATCACTGACTGAATTTACAGATTGCTTGATGTATCAGAAGGTGAATTCAAACTGCAGCAGTTTTTTTGTTTGTTTGTTTGTTTGTTTCTCCCCCAAAATCAAAACAAAAATGCTGATGTAGGAGATTTTTTATTTATTGAAGCCATTTCACATATGCATCCTTCCAGGATCACCTTGACTTAAGAGTGAAAAGTTTCCTCAAGAAAAAGATAGGAGTTATAGTGATAGGATGGAAAATGGAACATTAGCAGTCATGATTTCTGTTTACTCTGTTTCTAGATGGCCCAGAAGCATATGAAAACATTGAGCAAAAATGGCTGTAGGGATTGAAAGGCAGTTTTTATGCTAAATGGGCCAAACATATTAAAATGAGCATTATTTGTTGGCTTAATATGTGGACCCATGTGCAATTAATTTTTTTATACCATCTAAATGAAGAGGAAGACATAAACCATTGAAAGCAAAGCCAGTGTGATGCAGTGATTAGAAACCTTGTAGAAAATCCTGGCTCTTCAAAGGAAGGGCTGTTTCTGTAGGACAGTGTTTCAGTGTTTTCCTTTAAATTCTTTGGTTTCAAGATTACTTGAAGGATAGGAAAACCTAGGTAATAAGAGGATTTTAGGGATTTTATTATTTTATTCTCTAAAATTTACCATGTATTTTTGTGTAATAATAATACAGATACAATGTTAGGCTAATTTTAGAACTGAATAGTCAAATGTCCAATTATTTGGAGTTGTATAAAACATCCTAGAATGCTTTTTTTTTTAAAATAAGTATCAGTTTCAGAGTTCAGAACTGGAAATAATTTAGTTTCTGCAAATATAGCTAAAACCACATTTCCTAAATCTATCTGATTATCAGTCACCATTATCCATTGTATTCTGAAAATATGTAAATAAAGCTAAATTGGAGGAAAGGCAATACAAAACAGAAAAAAATAAAAATAAAATTACCAGAACCTTACCTTTTTGAAAGATAGAGAATTTGTTTCTTGGAAAAAAAAAAAAATAGACTTGGGTTGTGGTTTAATCCAGCCAGTAACTAAGCACGTGTGCACCTACTTGCTCACCTACCTTTCCCAGTGGGATGAGGGAGAGAATCAGAGGGAAAATATAAGAAAACCAGCACAACTTCAAAACAGAAACATATCTTTAAAAGAAATAAGGGAGTATTTCTTGACTTTAAGTGCTATTCATTATTTGGAGAAAAGTAAGATAGTTCCCTACATGTTCCTGTAGGCAAAAGCATGAGAATTATTTGTCTCCTGCTCACCTTTCTGATTTAGCTGTTAGCCAAATGCTCACCTGGCTTATGCAAGCCTCCAGTCTCTAACTCATTAGAGAGTAGGAGTAATTTAAGCACCATGACGGCTTGACCAGAAGTCTGAAAAAAGGAGCATGGCAATTGGTTTTGATGATTAAACTAAATCAGTATTGTGTCCTCCAAGTGTTTCTGTTTTATCTAAGGAAATCACCCTGTGTTAATTCTAATGATGTTGAAATTGCTTTAGTATAAGCTAATCATGCATTTTCAGACAAAATAAAAGTGAGCACCTTTTTGTTTTTGTTATAGTATTATCAGAAGTCTTGTCTTTAGTAGCAAAGGTATTTCTTACATGGAAATAATTTACAATATTGAAAATTTTCAGCATCATAGTTAAAAATCCTACATCAGCTAAAGGATATAATTGCTTTTATTAGAGAATAATAAACCTTAAAATACCAAAATATTCATTATTAATCATTACTATAGCATGTCAGAGAGGAGTTTAAGTAATTTTTATTAAGAGCGCCTGTTCTGGCCCTTTGCTTTCATTATACTGTTTTGTTTTGTGTTGCGTTGTTTTGTTTTGTTTTGTTTTGTGTGGCCATTAGATGTGTGGCACCTGCACTTGCCAACTAAGACTTGCCTAAAGATTTTATAGCACACAGCCTTTAGCTGTGAGAACCATGAAGGAAATGTTACTTGAGCTTGATAGAATCTTTCATATAATTTCACTAGACTAAAGACAGCTAACCACTCAGAGCTACTGCCTCTTTCCATGTCACTTTCCATCCTCAACTAGGAATGCTGCATGGAAAACTTTTCCTGGGATAAATAGTGAGGTGGTGGATAGTGGAAGAAGGTTATAGAGTTTCTTTCCATTCTCTCAAATGTTTAAAGAAGTTCTTGTCCATTCCCGTGAGAAACAGCTTTAGCCTTACACAGAATATGATGCCTATTTGCTATTAATTTAGTTGTTTTGTGGAAGTAGAGACAGAGTGTTTCTGTACCAGAGCACCATCACCAATGATATAAGACAGTTTTCAGCAAACTACAGCAATTAGTTCATATTTTGGAGCAATTTTCTAGGTAGATATTTTTGAGTGAAAATTACAAAGGTTTATAGTGTGATGCAGGTTCAGAGAAGTGGCGGTGACAGAATTCCACCACTTAGAAAATTCTCTGGTTTATTGGCTGACACAACATAACCAATGAGCCCTGTCCAGAAGAAAAATGGAAGCAGTTAGCAGAACTGTGTACATTGCACTGCTTTGCTGTGCTCACGAAGTATGGCAAAGTTAGTGTCAAGTTGCAAAAATATCTGAAATATTTATCATATTTATCCTCCACACACTTCTCTCTCTTACTTTCTCTGTCTTGCTCTCCCTTTCTTCTAAACAGGGATGTTAGAGGAGAGTGAATAGTTAGTCACGTCAAAATCCTGGTCAGCGTGCCCTTCATTTACTGGAATGAAAGGAATTTTCACCTTGCTTCAAATGTACTGTAATTAGATAAAGTTACTAGGTAGGTGGATGCCAGAGGCTCCTGAGAACTTTCTGTTCTGCTGCTGCTAGAAGCACAATTCTGCCTCCAGCTTAAATGTTGATGGTAATTGTTAATGTTTGTAACACCTTCCTCATCATCCTGTCTTTCATACTGTATAGTCATTTGTGCCTGTGCAAAGGCAAATATCAAAACTAAGGAAGATGATGGTGTTGTGCCTGTATGCACAAATATACATGACTCCACAGGTGAAGGCAGTGCAGATTTCTGGGTGATATGGAAAGCTTAAGTGGGCTTTCTTGTAACACAGGACAGCTTTCAGAAAGCATCACCAAACAGGATCACATCTTGTAACATACCAAATACCAAATACATTCTTTAAAGAGTTCACAGTTCAGAAGAAGTGGTTAAATAGTTTAAATAGTTAAATAGGATGAAAATTTCTATGAGGTGTGAAGAAAATGAAGTGAAAAAGTAGTATGGTTCTTA
>NW_010209574.1:0-8815 GCF_000695765.1 Mesitornis unicolor | reverse complement strand
TTCAGCAGTCATAGTTCATCAGCTACCTAGGAAGGACCACATTTCAGTTTACTGTCTACATTATAAAGCATGGGAACTTTGAATAGGATTTTGAAAGACAGGTATTGATTTTGGCCTTGAGGCTTTTCTCACACAAAGTCTGAATGAGATTCAAATGGCACTGGTGGAATAACTGCACAGGTTAGCCTATGGTAATGACATTAAAATAACTTCCAAGTTTGTCTTTTCCTTGGGGAAGAGTAGTGGGTATGAGGAACAAATAAAGAATAAAATCTTAACTGTTACATTTCAGATTAATTTGTGTGTAAAGGGATATTTTTGTAAATATGGAAACTTGACGGAGTGGTAAATTCCAGCTCATTGATAGCTCTTTGAAGGAGGCATGTGAGTGGTGAGCATGTGAGGATGGGAGTTCCTGACGGTGCTATCAACGAAAGGAGCAGTGGTATACCATTAGTAACCAGCTGATTGTTTTATAGGTGGTTCACATCCAGGCTTCAGTTGTTTGAAGGTGACAGAAAGGTTTCTAAATTACAGAAGTAAAATCAAAGCTTCAACTGCTCAGTATGTGGCACTACAATTCATCAGAGTCCCAGTGTTCACACAGACCTTGAGGTACTCAAGTAGACCCTGTAGTTCAGTTGAAGTTACTTGCAAACTTGAAATGAGTCATGCATATGAATTTCTTTAACCAAGGTCTTTCCTGAAGAAAGCCAATGTTTTCCATTAGCAGTAACTGAAATATTTGTACAATTATTGGCACAGTTGAGAACTGTAATAGAATAATCAGAAAGGATGAGACATTTTTTAATCAAATGTCAACTTGAATAAGACAATAAATGATTGTCTTATCATGTTCCTGAAGAAGTCATTGTGAAAGCTGTCACTGCTTTTCCTAGTAGCACAGTGAATCCCAAAGACTATGTATATACTTTTCAAGGGCTTGCTTTCTGGCCCAGAGAACAAATAACATGGCATGGTCTATGTTTCGTATGACTAAATGCTCTATTATGCTGTTATCTCACCCACAGTGCTTACAGCACTTCCTGTCTCTCTGAACCACTTCTGGGCATTATCTGAGAGCAGCATAGGCCAAAACTGAATGGGAATGTGCTAACAAGTAAACTGTATGGATTATTGCATGGCATTACTGAAACCTGAGTCCTTTGATTCACTTACTGATATAAATATAACTGCAGAAGCTAACAGAATTACTTATATTTCAGTTGATAGTAAATTTTTTACTAGACTTTAATAATGTACTTTAAATACAGGATTATTTCTTTTCCATAATATAAAAAAATTCTTAAACAATTACTTTGTAACTACTTAAAAAGGAACCAGCTTAGTTTTGGGGTGAATTTTGGTAAACCTGTATTGAAGTCCCAAATCTGAAAGGCCATTAGGAGTCACAGGACAGCAAAAGGGAACCTTATTTGCCTTATAAGTACAACTATGGATGTTCTTTTAGGTCAGTGTATCTATTTATTAACTTATTTCACATGAGATTGAAGATTTCAGTTCATCAAGCTTTACCAAGCTGTCTTAAATTTTAAGCATGTAATTTCTGGTTTAAATTGATGAGAATCGTAACATTTCAAAAATAAATTATGTTTTAAAGACATGTTGAATTACACAGAGATTCACACATAGTCTTTTATTTGCTCAGGAAAAATTTACTTAGTGAAGGATTCAATTTGACGTCTCTGTGGATTTCGGTGATGTCCTTAATGTACAGGTAGTAAGAAAAGAAAGGGATTTGATTTTTATTTTGAAAAAAAAAAACAAACAAAAAAATTATTTTCTAGGTATTAAATTGTGATGACAGTACTTTTTCTTTTTAGTATCAGAGTGCCATATAAGTGCAAAAAAGACTCACTATAAATAAGTACTCCGAAATACTCCATGACCCAATATTACCACAATTAAATTTTGTATTTTACTGGTTTTATATGAAGGATGTTCTATTTTGACAATTTTAAATACTCAAAGAAACATTATGTTCCTCTTGGAAATATTTTAATGGTTTATTCTGTATGTAAAAAATCACATCCAGTGACATTCTATTAGGTAGCTACTCTAGTGTAATATTTTTTTTTATTCCTGTCATTCTGATGGGTGACATGTAATGTATGGCAAAAGGCAACAATGAATTATCATGTGCTCTAAACTAGATATTTTATTTATTGTGATGCTCAATGTTTAACTAATATGCTGTCAAAAAGGCTGTTGCAATACTGAATAGAAATGCAAGATTTGTTGTACAACCTTAGAATGAGCTCACACCATCTTTTTGTCAGAAGCCCATATATTTTTACATTGCAAAATATGATTTCACATTTCATTATGTACATTTTGGAGGTCCTCTGCAGTACTCTTCTTCCCTCAAACTTGTGACACACTCTTGAATGTTCTGATAAAGTCAAATATATGCTTTATTTTTAAAGGAGGGAGCATTTGAGTTTCTCATGTGCACTTCTTACTTATACTATGTTTTATTCTTTTAAAGAGAAATACTGATTAACTTCATGTTACTAATATAGAATGGAGTATCACTGTTGTATAATATTAGTTTACTGTCTTATCTATAGAAATACGATAATCATTATGAAAATTTTGTTTGGGCCAAGATAGCAAGGTCTTTAATATCAATATCTATCAGTAGTGCGTATGAGTCCTTTATTATTGCAAACATGTCAGTCATTCGTCTCCAAAACTTTAACAGCAGTAAACAGTGTAAGCAACTTTGCATGGACCAATGCAGTGTTACACAGTATTGTATTAAGCTACACTGAGCACTTGCTGACCACTTTTCCTAATAACACATATTTGGAGATATAGACAAATATACAATATGATATCATAATGTTTAAGACTTAAAAGTAATCTTACAGATTCAGTGGTTGGTGTGGTTTTTTTATTAAAAAAATAATTAAATTACAAATTAAGGCAGTGCCTATGCAGCTCCTATATTCTATGTAAGATGATGAGATTTCTTGGTGTAGGAAGACTGACTGCATGTAATCTTTGAAGATGTGTCAGCTTATTAAGTATTTTGGTAAGCTGGTTTCTGAGAACTCAGCCAACCCTTGAACAAGTCTGTTTCAGTTTAGGAATACTGCAAAACCTGGTGAAGTACATGACAGTAATAGGGGCTTTTAGGTTAGACCATCAGAATTGAAAACACTAGTGTTCTCAGGATAAAATGAGATGAATCACATTGAAATCACAGTAAAGTTTACATATTTTTCTTATATCTTGTGTAAAACAGGTGATTTTTTTCCTGAAGCATGAATGTCTCCTATTTTTTTTTTAATAATGAACATGGGGTAAATATCAATGTGTTATTTCAAACTCTCAAACTGAGATATTGCTGACATTTTGCCTCTGCACACTGAACATATTCTTTGAATATTCTTATATAACCAGACACAGATTTACTGACTTTCTTTGATAATAACTTCTGAGTTCCAGATCAGAACGTCAGCTTCTAGGATTTATTAAAACCTCCTTGAAGCTGTATTTTGGGAGATATATAAAAGAATCCATGCTAAAATTACTCTTCAGTGGATTTGACTGTCTATCTGTAGGAGCAGATCAATGAATAAAGCAAGTTATAGGAGGCAAGTTATTTCATATACTCCTTTATATGTTAAGATTAGGAAAATTGTATTGGTTTTCTTATCATTTTAGGTTACTTAATGAGTCATTCTTAATTCAAGAAAAGTTTAAATGAGATGGAGATAATAGATACTTCTCTGGAGAGACATAAAAAATGTGGTTTCCAATCTTTCTCTTGATATTAAAGCAATTTGAAATTGGGATATAATAGTTACATTTTATTTTTAAAAAATAAGAGTAAAGTATTTGGTTTCAGGGTGTTTGCTAGTTATTCATAGGCATTGCATTTCTTTAAAGACAAATCTCTGCAATACACGGTGATTTTTTTTTGTTGTTGCCCCATGACAGAAAGATATCTACTGTAGTTCAAATGTTTGCAACTTTGTTACAATTTCAGCTATTTCAACAATCCAACTATTTCTTCATTTGGGCTAAAATATTGCAAATTTTACTATATATAAGAAAACCATTTTTAAAACTGTAAAACTGTTCAGATTAAAGTATAGGACCATACAAGGAGAAATTATGAAATTATAGGGAAGAGAGAATTATGTGGAGAAGATAAATCATGCTTTCATATTTACCCTTTTTCAGAAAGCAAAAAAGGAAGGAATGTTATATCTAATTGAAAGTAACAAACTTAAAACAGAAAAGAGAATTTAATTCATTTTTTTGTAAATTGATATTAACCTCTGGAATTTGTCTCGGAGTAAAATAAAAAAATGAGGGCTTTGTAATAAATCTATAATGATTAGAAATGTAGCTGCAACCTAAGGTAATGCTTCATGTTTAAAGCAGCTGGTGAGGTTATAAAGAAACTTGACCTGTAGGGTGTGGGCAATTTTCAGTTTTGTTTTAGCTTTCAATTTTCAATTTTTTTTTGCAGCTTCATATAGTACTAATACTAGTCAGAAGCAGGCTATGTTTTTGTAGAAATTTTCATTGTCTGTTTTCCCTAGTCCAGAGAACAGTACAGTCGAGAGAAAAAAAAAATCATCAGTGTGGAGAACAGCACATATCATGAATGTTTCATGTTAATATTTATTATGCTCCATTAAAAATAACCCTACTGATTATGATGATTTTAGTTAAATAATAAATCTACCTAATAGTTGGTGCTGTGTAATGTCACTTTATTTCATGTTCTACACATTTCATTAACCTGTTTACTGTCTGTTGTGTAAATTCTTTGTGCATCAGATAAATCCACGGTTTAATTCATAGATTTGGGAAATATTATGGCAGACTATAGTCTATTACAGTGTCCACTGAAGATCGTGAGAAATATTTCCATCAACTTCTGTAGACATTAGTTAAGGTCCATTTGAACATACAAAACAGTGAAGATAACATGGAATGCAGCTAAGTAGGTGAAAATTATAATTCAATGAGGTGAACACATATAGGGTAAAATATTCTCCTGAGTTTATTGAATTAGTATTTGAAGCAATGGTGAAAAATATGGCCTTCAATTTGGGCCTTTTTGAATGTTACCGGCATCATGACCATTATGAAACAAAAGCTGCAACTGTCATCTAAGTTGGTTCAGAATATGCACCTGAATATTTATTTTACTGTAGTAAGTGACAATTAGGTAAGTTTTTCCCTACTTCCCTGTTAATAATTCCTGGTTTGCAAATTTTTCTCTAGCAGTTCAATCAGGTTAAATCGCATGTGTTGAGATGGAAAACTGTTGTTGACTAAAATAATTTATAAATCATGACAGAGTGGTAAACAGGTAAGCTTTAACTCTTCCAAAAAGGAGATTTCCAGAATCATAAGCATTTTGCATGATTCATCCTTGATTATTCAAGAATCATCATGCATCTGTCAGCTGAAGACACCAATGTGAAAAAAAAAAAGAAAGAAAATGAAAGCCAAAGTTTGATTCCTAATGAAGTACAGGTAACTTTCAATTTGGATAAAAGTGTTTTGGGTTTTTTTTCAGACATGTTCAATAACTGCTGATGTTCAAGCAGTTTTATCTATAATATTAAATGTAACCTTTTCTTTAAAGTCCAAAGATCAGGAAAACTTTGTGCATAGGAACCTTTAAAAGTGTCCCTACCTGTTTACTGTTCTGTCATTAAAAAGCACACAAATACTTTTCTACTTTTATTTATTGTATGTAATTTTGACATTCAGTTTTAAAAAGGCATAAAAAATGCACATAAAATAATTGGTGCACATAACTAATCATAATAGTTAATGTAATAATATATTTTATATAATAACTAGTAATTTTGTGTAAATTAAGCATATATTTATCCACATATTATTTTTGACTATGTAGATTCAGTAAAAGTTAGAGCCTATAAAATTAAAATATTGCTAGAGGCAATCTGGATATGAATTTGTTATGTCTCATCCAGTCTTACATTATACTAAATGGTGGCATAAAAGCAAATATGTTTAGTTAAATTGTTAGTGACATCCTTTCCTTTGATTGAGAATTCTACATAGAGTCAAAATGTGGCTTAGTTGTTTGATGCTTACAATAATACTCCTTTCATTTTCACCCAATGAATCCAAGAAAATACATTGGAACATGCAGTTCTTCGTATTATTTCTTTTTTTTTTTTAAATTCAGTTGATTAAAACATCTTTCGTCAGGTCAAAAAATATCAGTGCAATAGTTTAACCACTAGTTTTTGGTTTTGTTTTAAAGAACAGCAAGAAATGAGAGTTTGTGGTCAGATGAAAATATTTTTGCTGAATTTCCTAATGTGTTATGACTACTCCATTTACAGAAAACAATACTGTTCTTTTGCATGAACTTTTTCCTGCTTCATTCTCAAATTTAAAGCCACTCTGCCATCAAGGATGTATGTATTGGAACTTGCTTTATAGCAGGGCAAAATTATTAATTCATAATATAAAGAAATATAAAATTGGATCGATGAATTGTAGTGTTATATCCTAGTGAGCTACAGTAAGATTTGAATCCATTCTGTCGGTCCTTAATCAAAGAAGCATGGTAAGGTAGTGGTAGTTTCTCCTTAGTTAATGATTTATTCTCTGTTTATTGTTTAATGAAAGTTTGGGTTTGGTTTTTTTTTTAGAAGGTTAAACCAAAATTAATTAGATGTGTATTTCTACAGGGAGAAAATATGACTTGAATATTAAGTTACTGCAGTTGAACTTGACTGAAAGTGCAGTATGTTAAAAGTACATTACATAGTAAGTTTTTTCAGGAAGGTCTGCTCTTAAGTGATGTATCCAAACCAAAAAAGCTTTTTTTTTTTTTACTTTTGGTCTTATTTAGAGTTCTGAGGCAGGGATGTTTTGCATTTGAAAATGAATAAGACAGAAATATAATCAGTCTCCTTAGCTTTTTTCTCTTATTTATTGTATGTTCACTTTTGTGGCTAATTTATGTTCTAAAACTAAAAATCAGGTTGAAAGTTTTGAGAAATTTTTGTGACAATATAGTAATCCCTTTTATAATTCTGAACGGTTCTTCCTTTTTTATAGTGAAATGAAAGTGTTCTGTTTGAAGTTTTAAAGTGTAGAGTAAAATTTTTTAAAAAACAAGTATTTGAAAGTATATACTTCTCTAGTTACCAGCTTCCTCTTGTTTGATTGTAAAATATGAAAAATCAATTGTGTTTCATGAAGGTAGACAATAACTGTTCAGGCAACATTGAAGGCAACAGGCAGTATTTCTTAAGCTGCTTGTCTAGAAAAACTAGTCCACCACTGAGACACCTAACAATAATTAGTGGACTTCCTCTTCCCACTTTTCAGTTGCACTCCATGCAAGAGATGAAGAGCAAAGAAGCAAACAATAAAAGACTGGACTTTTCCTTGCCTGAGTTAGTTGTGTGATATAAAATAGAAAGAAAAGGGATGAACTGACAACAGGAAGAATGGTATCTTGGAAGATGCTTCACATTTGCATTCTAATATGTAAAATAATTTTAAATATAAACAAATCCTATTGTTGTCAGATATGGACTAAAACAGAATAGTTAGACGTCTAGAAAAGTAGTCTTTTACCCTGCTCTACTCTCCTTTCCAAAGAAAATAATTTTTATATTTTCTAGGTATCCAAAATTCTGGATATTTGTGTAGTTCTAGAACTTAGCTTTCCATTATGATCTGTTTTCATAGCATGCATAGAACTGAAGTATAAAGTTTAGTTTCAGAGCTGTGTTTGAGAGTATTTGGGTACTGAACATATAAATCTTGGATAACTCACCTTTGCTTGATGCATCTTTCTTTTCTCAAGTCTGTTTAGAAACTAATTCAGTTTTTCTTTCTCTTTACTTCATTAACTAGTTTTAATTATAACTTGGATTTGTTTATCCTAATTGTTTTTCCTACTCAGTTTTGAATATGAGTTTCAAAGTGCTCAACTCACGGAACACATTTACCCAAACAGTTGAAATGCAATTTCAGTGCAAGTTTAATTGCAGTTGATAGTTTTGTTCATATACCTTATATATTTGCAATTTATATCTACATAATATGTATGGATGTGTATATACATAGGTGGTAGCTGTGTGCGATTTGTGTTTAAATATCCTAATATTTTTACAGATCCTACTATCAGATGGCTTTCTTCAATATCAGCAGTGAAACTGCCTTTTGCTTGGGCTCTCAAGTGTTAAGGGTTTTCCCACAGCTGTAGTGTAGTGTAGTGTAGGCTGGATACTCTTTGCACATGTCAGCTGTTCTAAAACCTGAGTAGGTTCTAGGGTCAAGTTACAACTTTCTTGGTGCCATTCCAGTTCACAAGGACAGAAATGATCATCTGGGAGCATTTACCTGCATTAGGATTACCACTATTACTGTTCCCAAGGTAAAGAGTATGCAGGCATTAAATTAAGCCAGGCTCAGTGGAATAAACCACAGCTATCTTCCTCAAAGTGTTTGGTAAATGACCCTCAAAATTGGTCCTAGTGTTTCTTCACAAGGAAGTGCATTATATATTTAAAGATTTTTTTATACCCTTTGAAATGCATTTGTAAGGGTTTAAGTGGATGTGAAGATCTGGCTCCCCACTCCCACCTCCCTGTTTTAAAGTTTTCAGTAAATTGGAAATCTCCCCCTCTCTCCTCTCTTCCCCAGTAAAGTATGATAAAGTAAAGTATGACATACACTTTGCTGGGTTAAAAACTGGCTGGATGGTCGAGCACAGAGGGTTGTGATGAATGGAGGTAAATCCAGTAGGTGACCAGTCACAAGCGGT
>NW_010209573.1:0-1625 GCF_000695765.1 Mesitornis unicolor | reverse complement strand
TGACCTTGACCTCGGCGCCGGCGCAGGTGATTGGTCGGTGGGGGGTGAGGGGGCGGGGCTCGGTGGTTGGGGTCCTCGAGGTTTGGGGTCTTCAAGTTTGGGACCCTAAAGTTTGGGGTCCTTGAGGTTTGGGGTCCTCGAAGTTTGGGGCCCTAAAGTTTGGGGTCCTTGGGGTTTGGGGTCCTTGAAGTTTGGGGTTTTGAGGTTTGGGGTCTTGGAGAGTTGGGGTCCTTGAGGTTGGAGCCTTTGGGGTTTGGGGTCCTCGAGGTTTGGGGCATTTGGAGTTTGGGGTCCTCAGGATTTGGGGCCTTTAACTTTGGGGTCCTTGAGGTTTGGGTTCTTGGGGTATGGGGTCCTTGAAGTTTGGGACTTTTAAGTTTGGGGTTCTTGAGGTTTGGGGCCATAAAGTTTAGTGTCCTAAAATTTGGGGTTCTTGAGGGTTTGGGGTCCTCAATGTTGGGAGCTTCTTCATGGGGTCCTTGAGGTTTGAAGTCCTTGGGGTTTGGGGTCTTTTGGGTCTGGGTCCTCGAGGTTTGGGGTTCTTAGTGTTGGGGTGTTTTGAGTTTGGGGTCCTCGAGGTTTGGGGCCTTTGGAGTTTGGGGTACTCGAGGTTTGGGGCCTTTGGAGTTTGGGGTCCTCAAGGTTGGGCCCTTTGGAGTTTGGGGTCCTTGGGGTTTGGGGCCTTTGGAGTTTGGGGTCCTCGAGGTTTGGGGGTCCTAAAGTTTGGAGTCCTCGGGGTTTGGGGTTCTCAGTGTTGGGATCTTTTGGGTTTGGGGCCCTCAATGTTGGGGTCCTTGAGGTTTGGGGTCTTTAAGTTTGGGGTTCTCGAGATTTGGGTCTTTGAGTTTCTGAGGTTTGGGGTCCTCAAGGTTTGGGGTCCTAAAGTTTGGGGTCTTGGAGGTTTGGGGATCTCAATATTGAGGACTTTTCCATGGGGTCCTTGAGGGTTTGGGGTCCTTGAGGGTTTGGTGTCTTTGAGGGTTTGGGGTCCTCAATGTTGGGAGCTTCTTCATGAGGTCATTGAGGTTTGGGGTCCTCAAGGTTGGGGCCTTTGGAGTTTGGGGTCCTCAGGATTTGGGGTCTTTGGGGTCCTTGGGGTTTGGGGTTTTTGAGGTTTGGGTCCTTGGGGTATGGGGTCCTTGAAGTTTGGGACCTTTAAGTTTGGGGTTCTTGAGGTTTGGGGCCCTGAAGTTTAGTGTCCTAAAATGTGGGGTCCTTGAGGTTTGGGGTCCTCAAGGTTGGGGCCTTTGGAGTTTGGGGTCTTTGAAGTTTGGGGTCCTCGGGGTTTGAGGTCCTTGGGTTTTGGGTCTTGGAGGTTTGGGGTCCTCAATATTGGGAGCTTCTTCATGGGGTCCCCAATGTTTGGGGTCCTCAAGGTTGGGGCCTTTGGGGTTTGGGGTCCTTGAGGTTTGGGGTCCTCAATGTTGGGGTCTTGGAGGTTTGGGGTCCTTGGGTTTTGGAGTTTGGGGTTCTTGAAGTTTAGGGTCTTTAACATTGGGGTTCTAAAGTTTGGGGTCCTCAGGCTTGGGGTCTTTGGGGTTTGGGGGGTTTGGGGTCTTTAAGTTTGGGGTTCTCGAGGTTTGGGTCTTTTAAGTTTGAGTTTCTGAGGTTTGGGGTCCTCAAGG
>NW_010209572.1:0-1984 GCF_000695765.1 Mesitornis unicolor | reverse complement strand
GGCCTCAAAACCGAGCCCTGGGGAACACCAGCTTCTTTTCTGACACAGGGAGAATAGAGTTTCTTCTCTATTATCTACAGTGGCCAAACGTAGGAAGTCCCAAGGGTAAATATGTTTGATTTAGTAAATACACTGGTTGTGTCCAGCTTTTTGTGTCATCTAATTGACAGACACAAAATAAAACCCTCACTAGCTGCTACGAGGAAAAGAAATCAAAACTCTGTCCCACCAAAACCAAGACATTCTTATTTGTAGCGATCACAAATTTCCTGTACTTTAAGATGCATGCACAAGAACAATTTTGTGAATCAAAAATTGTCAAACATTCTTACCTAAATTGTTCACTTGCGTAAACAAGGAGAAAAAAAATCAAACTCCACATCATCAAAGCCCAAAGTACCATACCATGATAGCAAACTCAATGAGTTTCTATGTTTCTTGTATTGCGGAGCTCAGAAACAATATCCTAAATGCAAGGTGCGTGTAAGTGAGTGATTCTAATTGTAAAGGATTGCACTTGTAAAGAAACTGCAGCCCGTGCCATCTATTCTCTCTTGAACATGAAACTGCTGATAAT
The DNA here is from genome assembly GCF_000695765.1 of Mesitornis unicolor. Taxonomy (NCBI): domain Eukaryota; kingdom Metazoa; phylum Chordata; class Aves; order Mesitornithiformes; family Mesitornithidae; genus Mesitornis; species Mesitornis unicolor. The sequence goes on along the minus strand of NW_010209572.1, from coordinate 1,407 downwards.
TTTAAAAAGTATTCTGGCATCAGCAGTTTGAACTCCAGTTGGTACTTATACTGACTATAGATTATTATAAACCTTTGCTTTTCAAACATAATGACTTGAAGGTCTTTCCTGTACCAACAGAGCCAGCACCTGCCTGCTCACTCTGTAGTAGTACTGACATTCAAGAATCCTCAAAGTTTTCACCCTCATTATTAACATCTGCTAATGAAAATGATAATCAAGAGATACTATGTTAAGGTACAATGGGGAATCAAGATAACAGTAGAAATTTCAATATCCAAGCTGTATAAAATATTTTTAATTTAATTAATTTGCAGATTGTTACACATTTTAGCAATTACAGAAAAAAAAAAAAGCCTATAGCTTAAAATTCAGGGTGTCCCTAAAGATTCAGCAGTGATCCTATGATATAAATATGTAGCTGGGGACTTCACATCTAATGTTAAATTTGATCCCAATACTCTGTGCATGTATTCTGTATTGTCTTTATGCTTCACATCATCATGTTTTTAGAAAACTTATTTTGTACATTTTCATTTGACACAACCTAAGGTAATGAAGAAAACTTTACATACAACAGATCTTAAAAAAGTAATTCTTTAATTCTTGTAGTTCTCCAGCCATGGAAACAAATTCATTTTTCTGAAATATTAGAGAGCCTCAGATCCACAAGTGCAGAATAAAAGACAGGTGCCACTCTCATTTCCCAGGCACCTTACCCTGGAATGCTGTAGCTACAAGATTCACACATAACATGATAGTGTGTGTGTGTGTGTGTGTGTGTGTGTTCAAGGAAGAAAATGAATGTGACTTGAGGTAAATCGGAATTACTGACTCTGAAGGATTTTCTCTATCCTCTCCTTTGAGAAAAGGTTTATTTTAGTAAAGACTAAAGCTCATTTGCAAGAATAAGAGCAGCTTTTTCCTTTAAAGAAACACATCCCCCAGCTAAAGAGTAATACAAATTCATCCTGACTGCTATGAATAACTTCACAGCATTGATTCACTGGCTGCTGACCATTTTATAAATTGGTCAGCTTAAATTCTGCAGATCAAGTTGTAAGGAAAAGTGTTCTTAACTGAAAATTAATGCTGACATGTATTTCTGCCCTAAGAAGAAAAACAGAGGGACATACTTAGTTAGTTAATCTCCAGATTATCTATATACACATCTTCTGATATTTCATCAGAAAACTTTGTACAGTGGACTCTGTTTCTGAATGGTATTTGCTCTTTTATTGAAATACTGCCATCAGAAAGCATAGTTTGTTCCCATCCATAATTCAGAGTTCCCTTCAGAAAAGGCAGAAGCTGACTGTTCAAATATATTGAAACTATCATAGCCTGCAGCACCTGCTGCAATGCATTATTGATATTCAGTAGTGGCACTGACACATTTCTATGAGC
>NW_010209571.1:0-284 GCF_000695765.1 Mesitornis unicolor | reverse complement strand
CAGGGAAGATCAGCCCTCAAAGCTGTGTGACATTAATCATAATAGAAAATATAAGACCCAGCAACAGTCATCAGTCCTTACATTGTTGATGTGGTAGTAGAGATATACTGTGTCCATTTGAGAGACTTCTCCTACCAGCAGTCACAAAATTTGGATGCGAACATGGACTAGCTATCAAAACACGGAAGGGGACAGAGCAAAGCTTTCCTTTCATTCAGAAGCACTTCCCAGGGAAGGAGAAATTCAGCAGCAGCTTTCATTCTTCGGAGCTTTCTGGTGCGAGT
>NW_010209570.1:405-789 GCF_000695765.1 Mesitornis unicolor | reverse complement strand
TTCCAATCCAAAAGTCAGCCGTGAGTGCAGATCCCGAGGACTGGGACATGGACCTGTGGGGAGATTCGATTGAAAGCAATGTTGACGAGATAGAGAAGTTGGAGGAGTTAGAGGAGAAGAATGTATGGCCGCTTATTAAAACCGAGAGGCATATGGGTCCCCGAGGTGGTAACTCCCGCGTCACCACTCGTGTAACTCCCTGGACAGGGCCCGAACTTGTGGACCTCCAGACCAAGTTTTCACTCCAGCCGGGCGAGACGGAGATGGAGTTTTTGTGGCGTGTGTCTTTAACTGGGGGGGATTGCATCTTGTTAAGCGATGCTGAAGCAGGCGGATTTTGGGGCCCGGGAGTGTTCTTGGACGCGGGACCGGCAGGGGAGCGGC
>NW_010209570.1:0-234 GCF_000695765.1 Mesitornis unicolor | reverse complement strand
CCCGCGGGGGCCAGCGCCGGTGGATCCCAGCCCCCTCAGACCCCTCATCCGGGGGCTGCCTGATGCTTTAAAAATACATGCGCAGTCCCTGAGGGAGCAGGTCCAAAGGGCCATAGAGCATAACGAGCGGGACCTGCAGCACCCAGCGCAGGGGGTGCTGGGCGGGACCTGGGCGGAAGTGCTGCACGATATTGTGGCGCACGGGCATGAAATGGGGTGGACCGATCCGGGCGG
>NW_010209569.1:0-481 GCF_000695765.1 Mesitornis unicolor | reverse complement strand
CCAGCTTCGTTGCCCTTCTCTGGACACGCTTTAGCATCTCAACATCCTTCTTATACCACGGCACCCAAAATTGAACACAGTACTCAAGGCACAGCCTTACCAGTGCTGAGTACACTGCTACAATCACTTCTCTAGTCCTGCTAGAATCCCTTGGGAGGCAGACCTGTGGAGTCCAAGAAGGCTGGTAGAATCACTTCTCTAGTCCTACTGGCTATACTATTCCTGATGCAGGCCAGAATGACATTGGGCTTATTGGCCACCTGGGCACATTGCTGACTCATGTTCAGTCAGCTGTCGATCAACACTCCCAGGTCCCTTTCTGCCAGGCAGCTTTACAGCCACTCTTCCCCAAGCCTCCAGCGTTCCATGGGGCTGTTGTGACCCAAGTGCAGGACTCGGCACTCAGCCTTCTTGAAGCTCATTTAATTGGCCTCAACCCATCGATCCAGACTATCCAGATCCCTCTGCAGAGCCTTCCTAC
>NW_010209568.1:0-2051 GCF_000695765.1 Mesitornis unicolor | reverse complement strand
TATATACATAATCCTATATGTGTGTATATATACATAATCCTATGTGTATAATCCTATATCTGTGTGTATATAATCCTATATGTGTGTGTGCATATATATATAATCCTATATCTATGTGTATGTGTATATATATAATCCTTTATCTATGTGTATATATATATAATCCTATATGTATGTGTGTATATAGATATAATCCTATATGTATGTGTATATAATCCTATATGTGTGTATATATATAACCCTATGTGTATATATATAATCCTATATGTATATATATATAATCCTATATGTATGTGTATGTATACATAGATATAATCCTATATGTATGTGTGTATATAGATATAATCCTATATGTATATATATAACCCTATACGTATGTGTATGTATATATAATCCTATATGTGTGTGTATATATATATATAATCCTATATGTATGTGTATACACACACACACACACACACATACATATATATATACATACAGAATTTCCTTATGCTATGGAATTACCTTCCCATCCAAAACCCGCTCTCTTCTGCAGGAGCTGCTTTCTCTGGGGATGGCAAACGTCTGCTATTCTGGGGCACGCTCACCATCCTCCACAAAGCAGAACACAGCCACTTCCATCTCGTTCCCTTCCCGTTGGCACCGCTCGCTAAGGACAGGGGGGTGTTTTCGTTACAAGCGGGTATCGCTTTCCAACGGGGCAGCGCCAAAGCTTGAAACGAACCCTACCAACCGGTGCTGCTACTGCGTGTTTGGCCCAAAGTCACCGAATCCACAGGAAAATGAACGTATTACGGTTTGTTACCATCACAAAGGGATGCAGGACAATGCCATCTAATCAAACTGCGTTTGCTTATTGCAGTGCTGATGTGCAGCCTGGCTCACCACATAGCAACGGCTTTAATCCCAAACCCACTTCAGGATGAGCTTTCAGCGTCGAAAAGAAACCCTCGAGGTACTCAAAGCAATACAGCCACACGGCTACAGCGCCAAATTTTGCTGCTTCAACCAACCAGAAGGTTGCAATAAGCCCAAAAACCTGAGGCCAGGTTTGTGGGGATTGCATTCCACCTCAGACAACATACGGCCATGCCACGAACAATCTAGCGACCAAAAGAAACCAGTGCAGGCAGGAGAAAACATGAGAAAACAAGACACATTTCCTTCTGAACCCAAATACCATAGGAGGAGAGAAACTCCAGCTGCCTGGGTTTATGCGACGATGCTCCCTAAGCGAACGGCGAGCGGTTTGATATAGTTTCAAACCCATATATTCAAATAAAACTCAAAGAAGAGAGAGTTTCTCAATGCAAACAACTCCTTTAAGCCGCCTCCTGGATGTTCTGCTTTACAGATTGCGCTTTCTTCCGCAGGTCAGGGGGGTGATGTCAGGAATGGCAGGCAGACAAACCGCCTGCGGCAAAACTCGCGCGGAGACCAAAGAGGACATTCAAACAGTGGCCACGCTCCAGTAACTCTGCCCAAGTCGGCTGCGATGGGAAGAAAACAAAGTGTGAGAAGAGGAATCGGTGGAGACTGGTAAGAAAATCAGCTCTCTGCAGCAAAAAAGAAGGCATTTTGATTTCCAACCTTGAGAAATTCACCTTGGACTGCAAAGACAACACAAACCTCCCCCCCAATTGCTTCAGGGCTGGCAATGGGAACGTGTAACTCATTCCAACTGCAAGGGAATAGTTTGGATAATTAATTAATTCATCATTTAATCACGTTTAGATGAGATGAAGAGGAGCTGGGGAAGGGGTTGGGTTCTGAGCAGCTTTTTAAGGGTCAGCTCGCAACCCGTTTGCTTTATATCGCACGCTAAAAATTCCACTTAATCAAGTAAAGATAATTTATAAGAAAAAAAAAATCCTAAATACTACTTTTCTAGCCTTTGTAAACTCTGCGTGACGAAGCCAAGAAATGGTGGATGTAACATTTTGGGTATGACTGAGGGGTCTTGATGTAGAAAGAGATCTTAACCTGTTATCACAAAATCCCAGAATCCCAGGATGTGAGGGGCTGGAAGGGCCCTGGAAAGCTCCCCC
>NW_010209567.1:768-1030 GCF_000695765.1 Mesitornis unicolor | reverse complement strand
GTCGAGATGGAAGGGTCCAAGATGGAAGAAGAGTGAAAAAGGAGACGAGACCGCTTTATACCGAGTATGACGTGTGTGGGATGCAATACCTCGTTGGTCAGTTTTGGGTCTGCTCCCCCCATTGTAGGTGCAGACATGGCACCCATGGTGAGACAGTGGCCTTGAGACTCTCACACTGTCTGGAAAACCATGCTGCTGGTTTCAGCAAGTTCAGCCACTTAGAAGAGACTGAGCTGAAAAGTAAAATCACTAAATAGAAAAT
>NW_010209567.1:0-545 GCF_000695765.1 Mesitornis unicolor | reverse complement strand
GTCTAGAGCTGTAAATACAGCTAGCAAGGCTCATGAAGCTTATTTTACCCTTCAGAAGCCGCCTACACTAGTTAACTAGTTTACCTTTTCATTTTCATTTACCTTTTAATTAATTTAATTTAATTATTTTTCATTTACCTTTTCACTCAGCTTTACTTCCACTTTGTACTCTTGGAGCAGTTCACTGACACATCTGACATCTGAAGTTCCAGGTGCCCAGATGTCTCCTTGAAGACCAATGAAGGACATTACCTAATTTTTCACATATGAAAGGCAGCATTAAAAGGTAATTTCTCTGGCCATGAAAAATAGAGGAAACAGGAACAAGGCAGGGTTGTTAGTCCTATATCATCCTTATAACGTATCTGCCTCACCTGTTCTTAAAACATCCAGACACTGAAAATCAAAAGGCCCCTCAACCTGTTCCTGAACAAATCTTAACAATTAAAATCTCTGCATATCCTGATCTGAATTTCCTTTGCCAGAGCTTAAAATCATTGCATCTTCTGTTATTGTCATAGATATGAAGGACGGATTATGCCCTT
>NW_010209566.1:0-5348 GCF_000695765.1 Mesitornis unicolor | reverse complement strand
CTTGGGTCCCACTCCTTTCTCCACTGCAGGTTTCCTCTGATGGTTATGGAGATCCCGACTCTCTCTCTCTCCTTTTTTTTCAGGATGAGCTGCAGCAGAGCTTAAGCTTAAGTTGTGGTTGGGACCGGCCAAGCCCAGCTGGGCAAGGCTGGGGCCACATCACCCGCACCTGGTGCCATGCTGCTCAGGGCCGGTGCCAGAGGGAGAGACAGAGAGCGAGGCCTGCCCTGCACCCCCCTTAAATACATGAATTCGCAGGGGCGCTGATTGGCTTGGCCCTGGTCAAAGGTGGGTCTGACAAAGGCAAAGGGGGAGCTTTTCAGGTAGCTTCTTAAAGGGCCATCTCCATAGCCCTTTCCACCGTTACCAAAGACACAACCAAAAACCCCCTCACAGAAAACCCAATACAATTCTAAAACATGAGCATTCTACATGGGAGAAAACAAAACAAAACACCAAATAACCCAACCAACCAAACAACAAAAAAATCCCAGCCCACTCCAAACAACCCCCAGACCCATGCAAGACTGACTGAAAGAGAGGAATAGGAAAATGTCTACAAATTTCTGATGGGAGGGAGTAAGGAGCATGGAGCCTTCTCAGTAACACTCAGTGTCAAGACACGAGTTAGCGGGCACAAATTCAAGAAAATTCCACTCACCTGTAAGAAAAAAATACTTTTACTGTGACAGTGATCAAACACTGAAACAGGCTGCCCAGGGAGACTGCAATGTCTTCATATTTGGAGATATTAAAATCCCAGCTGAACTTGGTCCTGCACTTAGTAGGAGGCAGGACTAGACAATCTTTGGGCGTCTCTGGCAACCTCTACAGTTCTTCGAAAAAAGAATAAACACATTCACAGCCCTACTACATTCCTCTAAATACCCATGCCACTAGAATTCAAATCTGTTATTCTAAATCTGCTACTCTCAATCATTCTTCTGTTTCCTGCTGTATGAAGAGATTGCTGATTCCATACTGTCCACCTCAGAATTCATAGAAATGTAAACAAATCTGAATTAATCTACCCAGCACATGGTAGTGATGTTGTCATCCAAAAATAATAAGAAGCCCAGAATGAAGACAAGGTAGCATTGCTGGCCACCTCCTAGAAAGGCAGTTGTGCAGCTTCCCCTAAAAATATGTCCTACTAGACTTCTTTCAAAGGGGAAAGCAAGGAAGGGGGAACATTTCTTGCGGCTACCCAACTGCCCGGTAGCAGGTGGAACACTGTTGTCAAATAATAAGAACAATGTATGTAAGAAGGGTTAAGGGAAAAGGTGTTTTTGCATCTAGCATGCTACCTCAAATATTTGTTATCAGTAAATTGACAGTATGAGAAAAAGAAAGAAAAAAAAAGAGTGCTGAGATGCTTTCTCAAAACATTTGTCTAGCATCCACAATTCTGAAATTTACAGACTCATGGACTTCAGACAATATCCTTGTATTTAATATCTCTTTTCTTTCTTGCTTCACTTCCTGTTTCTTCAAAACTTTTTTGACAAAAGCTACAGTTTTGAGGAAGTCTATACAGTGATATTCATAGAAACACATCTGAATATCACAAAAACAATAATATTTTAAAAGTATACATACATCTGACTGATAGGTTGCTTATTTTCTGAAAATAGTGGCTAAATATTTCCATCTTTCCTGGATTTAGAATTTTTTTCATGTCAAGCATTTAAAACAATCTAACCTTACAGCATCAAAGGGGAAAAATGATAAAATAAAATTATGAGTAACCGTTCTACTAAAACTAATTTAGTACTAATTTATTAAAATTGTGACACAGTTTTTTTGTCACATCAGTAAGTCTGTGTTGTCTCTGAATATTTAGAAAACTAAAACTTTTCTTCCTGAATGTTTATGCTTTGCACAGCTTAAAACAAGTCTAAGAAAAATGGCAGTGAAAGAATAAAAGTTTCTAAAAACAAATAGCTTATCTCTTCACTAACTAAGCAACATAGAGAGACATCTGTTCAAATTTCAGAAGTCTTCACTGAGGAAGAACTGATTTGTAGAAACATGATAGATTTTTATTTATTTATTTTCCTTATCTTTGATAAAAATAAAACAAGTATGTCTAAAATAATTTTTTATCCTTAGAATTGACATTGACCTTCTGCAAAAAGTATGCCTTAAAAAAAACTTTGTGCAGTAACCCTGCTACTGAAGTGAATGTCACTAATGGTGGATGTGAGTGTTTCAAAATTCAAGAAGGAATACATGAAACCTATAACTTTTTAAAAGTCTATTTTCTAAGACCAGTTTTGTTTATACTTTGATTCTGTTTTATATTTTTATCCAATTTTGGTTTAATTACTATTAGGTCTCAATCAGGCAAAGATCATTTGTAAACACTAATAGGAGCTGTCATTTTCCTAATACAGAAAATAAGAAGATGCTTCCTTCCTTTATGGTTATATAAGTCTTATTTTCCTTTTTGTCTATATACTTCCAGGAAGCTTGATTCTTTAACTTTTCTGATTCAGAGCATTTCAGAGAATTTATTCTTCTTCCATTGTAATCTGTTAATTATACTGCCCATACAAAAATCAAAGAATATTGCATAAATGACAGGATTTTATTGGTTATGGAAATATTTAGAGTGGAAAAAACTGTGTCAAATATGTTTGTTTGTGAAGCCTATCATGACTTCACTGAATCTCAACAGAAATTCAAAGGCATGATAATGAAAACAAGGTGATAGCATTTTCAGCTCTGAGCAACAGAAACAAGTTAAACAATATGGGGCATCCATTTGTCAAATATGTAGTTGGTTATTTTAAATCAAAAGTATATAATAATATCAGTACAAGAGGGAAGACAACATTAGGACCTTTGACAGAAAGAGGATGAGTAAATAAAGGATCTTCAACACATAGAAGAAAAAAAGAGAGAGTGAGAAAGAGAGAGAAAATGAGCGAGAAAAAGAGAGAAAAAGAGAAAGAAAGAAACAGAGAGAAAGAGAGTGAGAAAGAGAGAGAGAAAGAGAGAGAGAAAAAGAAAGAGGGGAAAGAGAGAGACACAATTACAGGAAAAGGGAAAGGAATCCTAAGTCTTGTGTTTTGGGCCCTGAGATGGGAAAGCAGGAAGTTCTTATGTTGTCCCTGAATTAATTCTGCCATTAACCTAGAAGTGTTTATTATAGAATCACGTTGTCACACATTACAGAAATGGAAATGCACCATTTTAGAAATATTTTCAGTAGGTAAATGTCATGATTAATATATAATGCTACTAATAATATTGTACTTTATGGCAGTCAACCAGGAAAAAAAGCACTTTTGTTTGTAAATGTATCTTTTTGGATTGCATTTATTAAAAACCTTACAAAAGAAAAGACAACGCTCAATAAATTGAATGTTAAAGAACTATGGTAATTCAATACACTATAACTCACCTCAGAACAGTTCTGCATCCTGATCTGTGTCGATAATTCTCTATTTTTTTTTCCTTTGTTTTCTCTGCATTCAGCCCTTACAGGGATTCCACTGGAATGTTTCACTCTTTTGTAATTTTCGTATTTCTCCATATAACTTGTGTATTTGTGGAAGTTTTCTGGAAGCTCTCTGTCATTTCATGGTTGGATCAAAACAAGCACTTACTTAAATATTCTAACTGAATAATTTCCAGCTTACTAACAGAACTACTAAGAAGTAATTCTCACTATTAAATGCTTTATATAATATTTTCTTTGGTATACTACAAGCACATTCAAATATACTGAAACTTTTAACATATTAAAGATGAACGAGGTTTTCCTTAAATGCAAGCATTTGCAAAGCAGAAGAAAAGAGAGAAATATGTGCAGGTAAAAAAAAGGCTACAGAAGAAAAAGCTTTGAGCAAATGAGTAATGCGAATGGTCACAGTCAACAGTGGATTCCTCTGTTCTGCCAGCATCTGTTGGGAATATATTACTGAAATTGCTGCATTTAGCAATGACTCTTGTTGGACAGGGCAAGAGAAAATAAGGCTGCATTGTGCTGGGGGTAATCAGATAAATGCACTGCTAGAGACACAGTACTTGGAGCAGTCCTGTAATTTTCAGTCAAAACTGATTGTTGTTGCGAGATTTGCATATTAAGTTTCTCTTTCTTTTTAAAACACTGTAAATCCTTCAGTATCCTGACTGAGTTAGGTAAGGTTTTCTTCATTTTTTCTTCCCATTTCTTCCACATATTCCTGTGCAAGTGGCTCCAGTGCAGTTGCAATTTTGTCTACTTAAATGTCTGTAAATGTTCCACTGCTCTCAAAACAAAAACAAAACCCAAAATGCTAAAAGACTATATTTATCATTGGAAATATAGGAATTAAAAAAACCCTGAGGTACTCTAAATAAATGTATTTATGAAATATCAGCCCAATAATACCAATATGTTTTCTCAGAATTTATTTTTTTCCCTCATTTCATCAAGAAAAATTAAAAAGTGATTTTGGTATGAGATAGAGAATGTAGAATTTCAAGAACTGTTACTTCTTTTGAAAAGAACAAATAAAATTAATCTGGAGAGTTGCCAATGCAACTGAAAATAGCCTCAGTACCATTTATAAATTCATGAATTAGCTGCTTCTACATCCTTCAGTGCTATGAAAACATGCTGTGTTCAAAAAATTACAAGAGGAGTAAACTGTTTTCTTTTCCTAATCTAAAATCAAATAAAGATTTTTTTTTCTTCACATTCACCTTTTCTATTCTGTGGTTTTATAGTTATATGTCAAAAATTTCTGTGTAGAAAGGTAAATGAAACCTTTCAATAACAGTAAATTGAATAATTTACATGTCTACTCTTTATTGTAATATAGACACAATTAAACGTATGGCAGTAATTATTCAGCATGTTTATTTCATTAGTTTACCAAGTAACTATTCTGAATTTTAAACAGTAATTGAAATACATTCTAATTTATCTTCATAAGACAGTATTGAAGAACACAGGAAAGTTGCTAAAAAGTTTCTTTAAATAGTATAATAAAGTAACCATTGCTTCTGGTCTATTTTAAAATTATTTCTTGTAGATAGTCTTATTTTTGCAGTTAATCTTCATATCATTGCATGTAATTATTGAAATATAATGGTTGACTGAAGAATCACAGAATATTAGGAGTTGGAAGGGACCTCAACAGATCATCAGTCCAACCCCTCTGCCAGAACAGGATCACCTAGACTAGGTCATACAGGAAGGTGTCCAGGGGGGTTTTGAATGTCTCCAGAGAAGGAGACTCCAAAAGCTCTCTGGGCAGCCTGTTCCAGTGCTCTGTAACCCTTACAGTAAATAAGCTTTTCCTCATATTCAGATTGAAACTCTCATGCTCCAGCTTGCTCTCATTGCCCCTTGT
>NW_010209565.1:1249-1456 GCF_000695765.1 Mesitornis unicolor | reverse complement strand
CCCCTGCTCAGAACCACCTGCCTTGCCCCTCTGCCCGCTTGCCAGAACACACAGCCAGTGGCTCTGTGCCATCAGTGGCTCTGTGACATCACTGTGGGGACAAGGGCAGCGTGAACACTGCGGGTGCTCAGTGGGTGCTGCACCGCTAGGACGAGCACTGGCATCTGGCAGCTGCTACGTGCCAAGGGCAGCCATGGCTTTGCTCCC
>NW_010209565.1:284-696 GCF_000695765.1 Mesitornis unicolor | reverse complement strand
GGCCATGGCCATTTCCCCGCCCACAGCACCACGTGCTGCTCCCATCCCGCTCCTTGCACTGTGCCCAGTGCCTGGGCATCCCCAGCCCAGGGCAGAGACAGCTGCGCAGAAGCCTGGGCTCTTGCCACTGTGCTTACCCGCAGCCTGAAGGCTCGACGTTCCTCGTGCCTAAGGCATGCTTGCGCAGTGGCACCCTCCATTGTGCTGCTTTCCTCTCTCCCTTGTGGAGCTGAAGGCAGGGAGCTGCTGGGCTGCTGCAGCCCACAGCTCCGCTCCCTCTGACCCCGCTTCCGCTCTGTCTTCCAGCTACATCACCATGTGGCGTGTGGTAATTGGTGCCACCCAGTTGACTCAGCTGGGCCCTGAGGTCCAAATCCGCGGTATTAGCCGGCTGATTATTCACGAACGCTAG
>NW_010209565.1:0-238 GCF_000695765.1 Mesitornis unicolor | reverse complement strand
CCGGTCCAGGGCACCGACTATGTCCAGCTTGCCTGTGTGCCCGACGCCTCGCTGAGAGTGTCCCAGTTGAGAGACTGCTACATCAGTGGCTGGGGTTACACAGCTGAGAAAGGTGAGTTCCCAAAAAGCACTCGTGTCCTGACTGCATGCTTGGCACACTGGGGAGATGGGTCAGGCTTCCTGAGAGCAGAGGCCAAAGGCAAAGTGGGGCTGTGGGGACATGTGCCTGCAGAGAGAT
>NW_010209564.1:0-23006 GCF_000695765.1 Mesitornis unicolor | reverse complement strand
CCCACTAATCTCCTTTCCTTTTCCCAACCCCCCTCTCTGGGTGACAGAGCAACTGTACAAACCACAACACTCTGGAAAATGTATTATGGAGGACTTTAGAAATTGTGTGGTTTCTCAGTTGTTAGTTTTATCAGGGTCCACTTCAATGACAACATATGAGTAAAATATGTTTTTTTCCTTTCATTATGAAATCCTGATACTTCTTCATAACTGCATTTCTCCCTGTTGAACTCCAAAGATGACAATCCAAGAATAAACTTACAGCTGCTGAGACTATACGCTTTCCTTTCTTTCTGATTGGAGTTTTAGGTAAATGCAATATAATAGAATTGCACTGCTCTTTTGTCTCTACCATATGGCACTCATCTGCATGACCCTTTCATCACTGATGCTGTGTCATAAACTACTCCGTGAATTTTCCTGAATTTTGTCCACATGCCCCAGGACAAAGTTTCCCTCAGCCATTGGACCACAGAGAGCTCTGGACTGAAGGAGACTGAACAGCAGAGTTCTGCACAGCTACACACAGCCTACAGTCCTTCCAGTCAGTACTGGCTCTACAGAAAAAACAGAGGAGTCAGGGCCCAAATGTTAACCTCTCTGTTAACGTGTCTTCCAGTGTTGTTATTTGTTGTTTTTTATCTTGGGTTTGTACCATCATGCTTATTAGAACTAAGAGACAGCCTTTAGTTTTGACTACTGCCACAGTCTTTCTCCACATCACTGGTAAATAAAAAGGATAAACATCTTGAAGAACAGCTTAGGAATCAATCAGAGAGTCAAGAGAAGACGCAGAACTGAAAGTCCTTACATATTAGGCAATACTGTGCTGTTGAAACTCATAACCATCTTTTCTGGAGGTTTACAGTAAGCATCACAACCTCCTGTATTTAAATAACTTTCTAAATAGATTTAACCTAATTCTCCCCCTGCTATCTCTAAAAGTGCTTTTGAAAGCTTTCAGGGTTGAGAAGTAACCCAATGTCCTAAAACCATACAAAGAGAACTACAAGTGTTACAGGCAACTGAAAACTTAAATGAAAACTCCAAGCCGAATATAGCACCCCAGGATACAACTGTCAGTTACAAAGTACAGTAACAATGTCCATAATGGTCAAGAAAGGAGGTATAAACAAGGGTTTGGGTAGAGTTTAAATGTTCTCCTTTAGGCACTTCGTAATGAATGTCAGGGATAGGTCAGAAAGCCAGGTTCTCCAAACTTTATGTTGTCTTAGGGAATTACAATAGAACTTTACCTTCAGTTCTGCTCTACTAGAGATATGTTTCATTCACAGAATTTGTTAAAAAATACTGCTTTTGTTTCCATTATTTCAGAAAAATAGGTATTCTAGGAAAACTGTGAAATCATACTCACACTGGATGTTAGTCTATGATAGACCAAAAAATCCATTTCCCCCGGAAGACACGCTTTCATAATAATAATGAACTATTTAGGTATGACATATGGAATGCCTCATATGTGTATTGATAAACTGGAAGATACAGGATTTTACATCCTCTGGAAGGTACTGCAATATTTCTTTTTGGTAATATATTTATTTTCACAGCCCCTTGCTCAACAAATAATCTGGGTACAATTTGTGGTATTATCATCTGGCCTGTTAAGCAGATCTAATATTAAGCACTGCAGGAAGCTGCCATATTATCAATCATTATGAGTAAATCTCATAATGGAAATTAATTTTCTACAAGTCAATTTTTTTTGTATTAAATGCCAGTGTGTGGATACTGTATCATACTGCAAAAATGTATGTAACACAGAAGGAGCGTATACAACCCCTTCTTCCCTCTCTCTTAAATCTTCACTGGGTTAGGGGAAAAAAAAACAAGAAAGAGACAACAAGCAAAGCAAGCTGGAGTAGATGCTGAAGATGACATACTTCCTGTATCGGCTTTGTCTCCTTCTCTCTAGTTTTACCATAGCAACTAAACTAAATCTTCCTCACTTGGCATCATTACCTTGATGATTAGGCTGCAGAGAAAAGAAATTGTGATTTGAGAGGATTTTGAAGGCATGTGATTCACCTTCAAATTGGAATCGGTAGTGAAACTCTTAGCCCGGGGTCAGTACAACCGTCTCTGGCATGCAGTAGGCATACTCCTTTCAGGCACCAAATATAGGCTGGCCTACCTCCAAACTCTAAATTTCAGTGCCTTGCTAGGTTCTCTGCACTGTTGCAACCAGCAGTCTACCTATACAAGAAATAAAAGATTAAGCTTGTCCTTCATCCCAGGCTGGCATGCCTGCCTGCTACACACAGAAACAAGCTCCTGTACCTGGCCGGGACAACGGCACTGGGAGCAGTGCAGTCTCAGCACGGGAGCAGTGGTTGGGTCTCAGGGGCTGGGTTTGCTGAGGTTGGACACTCGCCACAGGGCAGAGAGCAGACCAAATCTAGAAAGACCTACAACGTGAGCTGTCACAAGCCCACGTTATTCTCCCACTAGAATCCCTTTTCCCCTCCAGCAGAAGATATGTTCTGTCAGAGCAGCTGGACAAGCTGGACAAGTCTTTCTCAAGGCAGAGCAGTACAAATCCTAATACTTGGACCACCGAATACCACTCTGAATTTAGCCTTGCTGATTAAACTAGATAAAGGCTGCTATCCAATTTTACTTCCCTAGATTGGAATTAAAAGTCAGGGCAGCTTTGTCTTCTAGCTAAATTCCCATATTTTCAATAAATTCTGTCTACAGACAAATATTTTAAGCATAATATACCAAGCATCTTATATAGATCAAAACAATTTCCCCTGAGAATAGATGTTCATTCACTCAGAAAAAAAAAACCCACAAAAAACAAAACACCAAAAAAACCAAAACAGGATTATTTGTAAAAGGATGATTAAAAAAGAGCATCACATTAATTGAAATAAACAGAAACCTCATTTTTAACTCAAAAGAGTTATGACTTCTGACAACATCAATAACATTAAGTGCAGCTTTAAACTATTCAATAAAAATTATGCTCATTTTAGAGAGCAGTATTTGAGAGAGGAAAGCTACATACTGAACAATAAGATTACATTATTTACACAAATAACTTCTACATTTCTGTCATCATAGAAATAATGTCTTTCATCAACGTATATAAGCCATAAAAGCAAAGTGATGAAGCAGTCCTAATAACAGAAGATAAGACAAACTGGTTAGCAATCCACTGGCAAATTTACCTCAAATAGACCATTTCACATTCTGACTTCAGTCTGTATTTCCATTAATGAGTATCAGATTCACTACAAGACAAAGCTACAACCTCTTGCAAGGCCAAGAATTATCTATAAAAATGTTGTTTGTTTATATGAAGCATGTCATTCATTTTCTAATGAAAAACTGTGGAAATACCAGAAATTTTATATACTTCCAATACAAAACCTCAGTTTTTCCACTTTCAAATAGCATATTAATGTAAGATTTAACTTTATAAAAATTTTAAAGTGTTAAAAATAACTTTTTTTCAGTCAAGTATTTGAATTTCTTTTCCCCAAGTGATATTACTCAAAGTGCCTCTAAAAAAGCCTGTTTCAGATTGATTCATTTTTCTTAATTTCTTCTTACTTTCCGTTTGTTTCAGCAGTCAAGCAAAAAAAAAAAAAAATCCATTATTTGCCCAGTTCTGCTCTGCTATGCTTAATGTTTTTATAGTGCTCTCAGGAACTGAACACAGGACAGCATACCAATCACTATTTGCAACACACTGAATATTCTGCACATTTATGTCAGTGGGACCTCAGATTGCTCCCTGGTTTACTGAGGTCACTGACCCACAGTCAAGGCTGTGGCATGCCAAGCATTTGTAGTAGCAATCCTTCTCAAAGGTATAAACTTTGCCTAATTTTGAGTGCGGCTATATTCAGAATGTATAATATATAATATCTATTATATTATATCATAGTATATAATAGATATATTATATATATATAAAATATATACCAGATCATGAAGGACTTTCAATTATTTTTTGTTTCTTTGTTTTGTTTTGTTTTTAATAAATTAAACTTTGTTCTAGGTATTCAATCTTTTTATAAAGTGTTGCCTTTTTCTTTCCATGAACACTGAGTTTCTGCAGAGAGTGATGAGTACTTACATCCTATATTCAAAATATTTTTACTTGTTATTTAATCCACCTCTCGTGCCCAGATGATATTAATGATGGACTCATGCTAAGTAATTCCAGTAACACTGCTAAGCACTTTTTCCCCATCTCAATACTTGATTGACTTTTTAGCTTATATATAGCAGTAGATTCCTCGGTTTTGCAGAGTCCTGGCTTAAACTGAAGAGCTATCATTTCATCTTGCATGTTTTCATCAGAAGACTTCCTCCTTGTCATCCTAGGGCAACAGCTGATTAGTTGAACCTCACCTTGGTGAACAAGGATAGGAATTTGGATTACTTGGAATAACAATGTGGAATAATTCTTCTATGCTTAGCACATATTAAGACAGCCTCAAGGTTGGATGATGAATCTTAATGATGTAATCTACTACCATCCATTTGTAAACTAGCTCTCCTCATCCCAATTTTACAGCAATATAAATAAATGTTTTGTTAATTAAATGTCTATAAAGAACATTTAAATCTGACTGTTAGTATTCAGGAAAGAGCAACATAGCAAGATGTAATTTAAATCAATAGTATTTGATAACAAGATATACCATTTTTAAAAAGTCAGTCTCCATCATGGTGATAGCAAGTGCAGCACCATGAGTCCATGAAAATCTTGCAGAGATTTGCTCACAGGAAGCATGGTTTCACCTTCTTCTGTCTTTTCTTTGTTGTCCTTATTTTCTGCCTGATCCAATTCCTTAATCTCAGTTCTGAAAACGTGTATTATTTGCATCTTACATATGTAATACAATGGTGATTCACTCTTTCTAATTCCTACTTCAGCTCTTCCTCAGCTCAAATTATTTATTACAGTTCAGACTCATTTATGTATTAAAAATTTTTAAGCAAAAAACCCATAACTTGCTCAGACCTGAATTCTAGCATCTAATTCAGCCTTCTCTCACAAATACAGTTGCCATTAATCATAACAACAAAGCAAATCTTTGCCCTCTCTAAGCAAAATGATTCTGTAGCACCATCTAGTGCGCTCTCTGTGATGGAATTTTCAGCTCCCAATCAATATTAATTTGCCACTTCCGGTTTTGGAGAATGCAACAGGTTTCAAGATTATCATTTACACCCAAACCAGTTCATGATATGCTGTGATACAAGGTGTCATGGGAACTCTTTTTTGCAAAAAAAGAAAAAAAAAATAAAAATCTGTCTTCTCTGCTCAGGACGGAACATGCCCATCACCCATACAGTGATGGAAGGCTGTCTTGACCATGTCCTTCCCTGCTCCTTGAGATGTTGTTTGGAACACAGAGTAGTACCTACTAGTGCTTCAGTAGCCCACTGCAGCAGCAGTGCTGCCATCTCACTGGATGCAGTGATGAATGGTGTCATGGAGGAAGCAGAGGAGGAGCCTCTCGAATGTCTGCACAAAAGGCACTCACACTCTTAGCTGGCATGACCAGTCAAAAATATGCTTACAAAAGGATTTGGAAGGTTGGAATTGCTTCCTGCGTTGTCAATCAGAAGACTCAGACTAAACTCAGTAAAACTTCAGTTTAAGGTTGCTTACTAATTTTACTGATGCAACTTTGTGCAAGTTTACAATAAAATTTAAAAAGCCACCTACAGGTATCCTAAATTTGCATACAGAATGAGTACATACAGTGTTAAATTTCTAACTTTCTCTTGATGCAGGTTCTTGGCATTACTCATTAAAAGTCACAGATTCATTCTGAACTTTCTTCAGTACCAAAGAATGTAAAAGTAAATTGAACAAAGGTCTGAAAATTCCATCCTATTATTCTGAGCAAGCAAAGGGCATAAGAAAAAAAGAGTCCAGGATTTGGTTAATGAGACCCTTCAATTCCAGCAGCTTTCATCACATTCATTTAACCTAGCATGCGACGTCTGCAAGGAAATTGGAGAAAAGTAAGTTATTTAGTGCTTAAATCTGAAGAAATAATTCTCCTGAACTCCTGCAGTGATCAGCTTATTCCATCAAATACACAATTTTACTATCCTTCTGTTAGCTTGCATAACTACAAAGCATTATCAATAGTCTGGAAATCTTATTTTAATAGAGGTTTGTTCCAATCACCCTCCAACTAAGCCAGAGAAAAAAAAACAGACTTAGACATGAGCTGATTTTTAATTGCTTAGGACAGACACAATAGGGATACACCTGTTTGGGGAAGACATTTATTAAAAATGTTAAACACCATAAAACACTTCAAGCATTTAAATGAGACTAATTACCCAGAAGCAAGTTCCTAAAGAGATCCGTGAAATGAAAACTACTGGGACACACCAGGAGAACCCATAGCGATGTGACTTCCTCAGGCTGCTTCCCAACCAAGAGACATATCTGTGATGAACAGTGAAATAGGTATTGAGGAAGGTGGTGGAATAGCCACCCTTGGAAATATTCATAACTTGACTGTCACTGAGCAACCTGACCTAACCTCAGGCTTCACCATACCTGGCCACAGGGGGCTGGGATCTAATGAATTCCAGCCTAACGAAAAGGGATACACACTGGTACTCAGTTGCTTCATTCTCTTTACCAATCCTAAAACATCAAAGCAGCAGAGTAACAGAAACAGGAAGATATTATTATGAATGTAGAAATCAAAATATTATCAGAATTTATAACCATCTTTTAACTTTTTAAAGCTAAATATGACTTCAGACCAAAGCAGCATCAGGCTTTAACCAAATGCTAATGGTGGCAAAAAGCAGGCTGCGTGCTTTGTTCAAGTCATTCAGTGGCTCTCAGGGAAAATGAACTAGCCAGTATACAAATGTAAATAACTCAGGCCACATCTCATTTTTATATACTGTAATTGGTTCTTTAATCAAAAACTTTTCCTGCTGCTGTATTTTCTACAACATACACACCTTTACAGGAGTTAATTTTGCTTAGAAACTGAGCATGCGCGCGCACGCACACACACCAGTCATTAGAAGTACAGAGTGATCAATTCATGCCTACAACTCCTGTCCTGCTTCAGTATTTTCTGTGCTGCTTCTCATCTGAGACCACACATGCCTAGTGTAAACCTTTGATTTCCTTTTGATGGATTTCTGACGTTCTCCTCGCTAGTCTATTAGGTGGGTGCTTATCAGTCACATTTTCAAGCTCCCTGTACTCCCACTGCACAGCTACAAAAACCACCAAATTATTTGCAGGCCTTCAGTTACACAGACAATACAGCCTGCACAGCCCTCTCACCCCATCAGCACCGTATTGATTCATTACTATTAAGCAGACCCAGTCAATAGAAGGCTTCACAGCATGGTACTTCCTCACTGCGTATTATAGCCTAAACGTTACATATCAGTAGGAATATTTTCTAGAACAATGAATAAAACATTCCTTATTCAAGAGGGATGGGAGGATGTGAGTTGATATTTCAGAAGCAGCTAAGTTATCTTTCTCCACTTTTTCTTCCATGTGTTTCTAGCTCCTAGAAGATTTACCTCATATTTAATACTCTTTTGCATTTTCAATATGTTGTGTCATTCTTTTCATTTCTCTCACTGTATAGCATCATATTCTGTTACAGCTGTATGTGTATCTGTAGCCATCCAAATTTATGAAATGTTTCCAGCACAAAGGATTTGGCTACACTTCAATTAAAAAAACATGCTAACATTTTCATGCCTTTGAAATGCTGGTCCACCCATTTACTTGAAATGTTTTAAAAAATTAAAACAAGATGACATGTACCTTTCTTTGTTCCTGTTATTATAGAGTTCTTAAGGAAATGTAATGTCTAACTACTTCATTAGTGAAGCTAGTCTCTACTAGCACCATGATCTTGAAAGTGATCTAATAAAACACACAAACTGAAACCAAACTTGACATTAGGTAACTTTTAGCCAGTGTAAATAGCCTCAGTGACATTGACTCCTCCCTCCCTGAAAACAAGTAGCATAAATACATGACAGTAAAGGACCATGAAAACTCAAAAAAATTTGTTAGAGACAGATGGGGGACTGAAAAGTAGCTGGGAGGTGATTTTTGATCTTGAAAAACCTCAAAGAGTTGTTCAGATTTTCAGTCTTCCTGTTAAAGCAATTTACTGGATGCTGGGAGAGCAGGAGGAGGGGACCTCCTACATCTAGGTGTTCCTGCTCCAGCAGGGGGATTGGACTGGATGATCTTTTGAGGTCCCTTCCAATCCCTAACATTCTGTGATTCTGCGACCCTGCCGACAGTGTCCAGGATAACACACCAGAGAGCATTTCCAATGCCACTCCTGGAAGACAACACACTGAGGCACGTGGTGTTACTGGTCTGACCCAGGAACAAGTTTCCTATGTCCTTCAAAATCTGTGATTGTATCAAGGTGAAACAGAAGAAACAAATTATTAGTGTAGTGGTATCCACCTTCTGTACCTTTTGTTAAATACATGGAATCCATTCAATTAAATGAAGCCTTTAGGAAGCAAAGCACATCTTTTAGCTCATGTATACAGACTGCAGTAAAATTAACAGACTTTTGTTGAAATTGTGTGGCCGCAGTAAATAAAAAGCATAAAAGATATTCTTATGTTTAATTTTCTAAAAGTTATTGCAATGTGGAAAGCAGAAATATAATCTAGTGGTCTGCTTCATATAGTAAGAGGGTCACATCTTTGTGTATATTACTGAAAAGAATAGCTAGAAGACTATAAAATGAGTTGAGATATGCACTAAAAGTTGGCATTATGTATGGCATGAAACTCTGTTATGAAACTACTGTGATATTTCCTCTGGGAAAATCCCCAAACTCTCTATATAAACTCATTATAGACAGACATATGTCCACCTTGCTTCATTTTCTAAAAGAAATCTGAATTCTTTCAGAAATTGCATTTTACAATTCACACAGTAACTTGTTTGGAAGTGACCCTGGGTTGCAAGCAGCTTATTATGAACTCTGACTTATATCAACTACTAAAATGAAATTTATGTTTTCCTAGATGGCTCATCATTTTTTAAATGGAAGGAGCTGATGCCTTGAAAGCAAGAGGCTGATAGCTGCTGATATTCTTGAGCCATACACTATACTATAATCTAATCAGGTCAAACTTGCCTCATTTATCCCATGCTTTTATTTTTGATGGCTCTTCGCTCTCTATCTTCCCATGTTTCATGAACAGTAAGAAAAGCCCAAGATATCTATTGAAAACAACACTGATATTTTCAGATTTTAGCTAAAGCTAGAGTGACTAAGCACAGAAAATAAATGTTCTTGCCAAACTCTGTACTTCGTTTCAAATAGCCTAAGTTTTAAGACTGCTTTAGGTTATTCCTTTTTTCAGAAACATTGTTCAGCTTCAAAGTGCTGGAAATACAGAGGATTAAAACAAAATTTTAAATCAATTTAGTATGTCCAAAAAGATCAAAATCCATCAGTGCATAAACCTTCTGGATGAAGTTTTCATAATTCAAATTTACAAGCATTTAATTAGGTTTATAAAGCAGTCTAAAAGAAAATAAACATCCCTCAACAGCACAGTGAGCATTGAGTAGGCAAAGAATCAAGTAAGGGCATACCAGAGTTATATATGTATCACTCAGAGACCATTACAGGCCATTCAATTTATGGTTCATCATATGTATTCATTACTACATGGTTGCTGAAACTCTGCACTGAAGATAAGTCAGTAAGCATCATGTATCTTAACTTTAGTACATGAATAAAAAGTTTTATTCACAAAACAGAGAAAAATAATCCTTTTAATCTTTAACAGCTGTACCTGGACCATCTAAAGCAAGTGACCTGACAGCAATAGAGCACAGTGGTGAAGGCAGATGTTGTTCAGCCATGCTTAGAGACACAGTCCCACCACTGCCAAATCAGCACTACCTTGCGTCTTTTTTAAGATACTGGATTCTGTCTTACCGAGCATGCCAAGCAGTTCCTTCCACCAGATCAACAACACAACTGCCACAATCCCAAATCAGAAATTTAACAATGCAAAATTTACATCTTTCTAAAAGATGGGCCAGTATCGCCAGTCACCTTATCTGACACTAACTCAAATTATTTTGTGCTGGGAGAATAGGTTGGTCCTTTAAGCAACCTTTGATAGTTAATTCTATTAAAAATTAGTGCCTTAAGCTTCCTAAGTGGCTTTTAAATTTTCACTTTTACTTTGAGCAGGTTTACATTTCATTATTGCTCTTTGAATAATCACAGAAGAGTATTTGTCTAGGTAAGAGTACACATATTGTTATCCTACTACATGAAGTGTACACTCTGACAGTTTACAGGAGACTTTCTCATTTGTATAAACATATGGACAGATAGAGTAATACCTGGAGGTTTTCCAAAAGGGTACATTGGTTATGCCCTCAGAAAACATGATTTTGGATCAAAGGATGGAAGGCTTTGCTTTCACTAGCATGTTTGCTGCTGTAACAAACAAAGACTGACTTGAGACAGAAGTCCAAACACCAGCTAGTGAGAATCCTTTTGTCATGATTTAAACCTAGCAAACATCTAAACGCGTGCCGTTCACTCACTCAACTCCCCATACACTCCCTGTTGGGATGAGAGAGAGAATTGAGAGAGTAAAAAATAAATAGCTCATCCGTTGAGATAAAGACTATTTAATAACTAAAACAATCCAAATTTAAATTATAATAATGCTAATTAATTGTAACAAGAATAGGAAAAATTATAATAAAGCAATCAAAGCTATACTTAGCTCACAAATGGCAGCCACTGGTCGTACGCTAACAAAAACACGACACAGGAGGTCTAAGTCTCAGGAATTGATATAAGCCACCATCACGAAGGAGAAGGCAAGGGATCGAAGGAGAAGGAGGAAGGGGTTGAAAGGGTTGAAGGGGTCATCCCCTGCAAGCTCCCCAATTTATAGTGAGTATGACATTTAAGGGATAGAATACATCTTTGTTGGTCAGCTTGGATCATACCCAGATCTGTCCTGGTCACCTATCCCATAGAGTCCCAGGCTGTTGCTTCCCCTCCTTTCTCTTACGCAGAAAGAAAAAAAGCCACAAACAAATAAAAACACCAACAAAAACAAACACTAAAAGAAACTGTAACCACAGGTGCAGATGAAACCTTGAAAAACATAAATATATGCCAGTGAGAACAAGAATATTTATCAGCTTCTTAAGAAAAACAACTCCATCCCAGCCAAAGCTCCAGTATTAACTTGTGTTCATTTAAAAGAAACTAAAAGGGAATTCTACAATTAGCAGGACACTTGCACAAAGGAGTTCTTGCCCATTGCGCTGTCTGGGACAAGTCTTTAGAAACAATTTAAGAGTAGTATCAAATTTTTACCTTAGGAAAGAAAAAAACAGTTGGTTCTGCCAAGTGCATAAATCTCCTGCAACAAAAGCAGATGATTGAGGAAAACAGCAAAGTATCATCATTTGACATTTGATCATTGGACACCCTTCTCATTTTCTTCTATCAGGACAGCTGTGTGAGACAACCCTCAGAGCTGACTGCAAGGCCAGATGTGGACTGTGGGGCAGTCATCCACCTCCCCAGGAATCTTCCTGCATGTCTGCCCAAAACATGGTCTGACTCATACTGGGAGCTGGGCTTTAAGCCCAGCCACTCCTGAGTAGAGGAAGTTACTCAGTATTATACATCTGTTACTAATAACTCACTAAATGCCAAAATCAAACATAAACAGCAGCCAAAGCTGCCTGAAAGTGTGATCAGATAACTAGCTTTGAAGGTACTTGAAATGCAACTGACTGTGTCTTGTATTGATAAAACAATTATCACCTTCTTCCAGTAATAACTCATGAGAAGAATTGATCAGTTTAGAAAGTTCAGCATATTTTGCTCATAAAAGTCCAAAAATAAAAACATGGATTGACAGAAAAGGTCAGTCAGATACCTTTCCAATTGCCAGAGGGAAAATTAACCTCAGATACAATGCCTACAAATTGCATGTTTTACAAAATCTAAACATTACAGTGTCATTTCAGCACCATCCCCTTCAAGAGGATAACCCACATGTAACTGTATGATTACCCAGCCCCACATACAAACAACTTTCATGTGACCATGAGGACAGCAGAATGCCATTTACCTGCTGTCCGCCTCACCTGCACAGGTAAAGGCTGTACCACAAGGCCTGCACAGTTTGAACCAATCCCAGGACACTCCACTCCCTTTAATTTCTTTGGTTATTAACTACCTAACTGCACTGCCGGAAAATCTGGTACCCTGACCTTTCATTTCCAAGAAGCATGATGATTCCACCACTCGGGCCACCTCATAACGAAACAGAAGAGGAGCAACCATCTATCTATTCACTTTTCCTCAGCTATTCCAACATCACTGCTGGCATTGCCGCCATTGCCATTAATTATGTCACTGTCCAAATGTTTTAAGCATCCTTACAATCAGATTTGAATCTTACAACCAAGGTGGATCTCCATTAACCAGTTTTCTTCTTCCCTAGTGAAAAAGGAACCTGTGAAAATCTGTCCACAGAGAAAACAGCAAAGCATAACTAGTAACAGTGAGACTTCCAATTCCTAATCACTCTCTACAGAGTCATTTTGCTTTAGAAATTGGATTATATTTTTCAAAAAAACCCACAACTATCTGATGATATATGTGGAACTTACCATCAGGCTCAAGGCAGTGCCTAGCAACAACGTGCTCAGGGTACAACAATCACTACTAGTATTTTGTAATAATTTCAGAAGAAAGAGCAAGAATCAAACAAATTTGATGCTTCAGTATAGTGTCAAAACACCTCGGCACAGCAGTCACTGGTTCAGTTCTATTTAAGTCCCATGGCATACATAATTTTTGTATTAAGTCTCTCGTGCAGATTATTCATCTTAAATATTTTAATAACATTACATTGACTTTACGCGGTCACAAACACTCAAATCACCTCACGATGCATTCGATAGCCCTGCTCTAACAAATTATTCTGCAAGCATTCTTTCCTTGATCAGCATCATCTTCCTTTAAATGAACTCATTGTAATGCAGGATGTATTGCCCACGTAGTTGGTAACATATAGTATATGTTAGTATAGTATAAAATATTTGCTGTTTAAATGACACTGAAGTCCTGCAATTGAAACAAATTCTATGAATAAAATGTCAATTAAATATTGGTAATAAGAGACTTTATGTATTTTACTTCCCAAAGGATCAGAACTCAACAGCCACAGCAGTAACACAAGGCGAGTTTAGAAAAGAGAACCACCATAAAAATCTAAGTAATCTGAAACATTTCGCATATAAAATGTAATAGAGAGTGATTAGAATAAGTACAGATCAAAGAAAATTACTGTAAAACTCAGGTACAAAGTTCAGTGCCTACAACACATGCCAAGCCATGTGAGTAATTTTTCCTATCGACATGAAGCAAGCTTTTCTATCTCATTGAAGCTACTGCCATAATGATTCTCAAAGTGGTTCAACAATGAGACTTTACCATTGGTATCTCAAGCTGTTGTGTTTTGGGTAAGTTTTGCATTTGTTTCTTTTTTTGGTTTGGGTTTGTTTGGGGGTTTTTTGTTTTTTTGTTTGTTTGTTGTTTTTTTTTAAATGGTCACCATTAGATTTAAATTCCAGCTTTTAATTTTCCTCCAGCCCACATTGCCCAGAACCATTTCTAGTGACTGCTTAATATTATTTATATCAGTCTGGTCAATCTAGGCAGCTTCTGCTACAGAGAAACCACAGGAACTGCCAGATTCACCACCCAGAATTTTAATCAACGTATTTAAGCACAGAGACAGTTCTTAGCAATTGGGCAGTGCACAGCAGGAGTCACCTGAGGGTGTCTCTGGGACTGTCCAATATTTTCATCTGGAAAGCTCCTGCATATACTGGTCAAATGCTTTTTTGTGAGGCTGGCTAGAAGCTGTGAACCACCACAAGTCAGTCCACCATCCTACCTACAAAGAGTGTCGTGGAACCAACCAGATGCACAGAGCCCTGATACTCACCTACATCACAATCACAGCTCTAAGGCAAATCTCAAATTTGCACTTCTATAAAATTAAATAACACATATTTTGTCATATTCAACTCTCTGTGATTCTTTAGTAAAATTCAGATGTTATCGCCCATCTCTTGGAGGTTCCCGAATACATCACATTAACTACAATTACATGGTACTAGTATGCTGCATACATATATATCTTTAAAGAAAAAAGCAGTCATAAATTAGACATTAAGTTAGTGAATTCACATTCAACAGTTTTCCTGAGCATTTCACACCTTTATTGTCTACTCAGAGATGTTACACCCTTAAGTCCAAAGATTTTAAATTCACATCTGGGAATTTCAAGCATGACAACGCTAGAATCTGTAGGAAGTTTCTCCACATAGGCTCCTGCACATCCGAAAGCACTGGACATGGCCAGAGAGCAAATAAACCACACAACAGAGGCATTACAGCATACAGTGTCTTTCAGACATGTCAGTTCTTGGCTTTTGTTTTTAAAATAGTAACGCTTTGTTTCTATTGAATTGAACTGAAAAAAATTGTACTTAGTAGCACAGCTATAATGACTAAACTGATTTCTACGTTAGGAATGTCAGTTTGCAACACTAACAATAAAGAGGTGCTACTTCATGCAAAGCAGAAGGGCAAAAGTCCTTTAGTGGCACAATTACCTTCTTTACTGAAATACACAGTCTAGCGTTACTGCCTGAACCCCTTCCAAGCAGACATTTTTCCACATGGGCTTACCACTTCCTCCCTGAGGTAAGCCAGCATTTAAAGGCTGCTTTTCCTAGTGTGAGGCAGGAGGATGCCAACTGAAGAGCTGCTAATTTTTCTTGCTCCACTATGTAACTCTTAGCTAAAGCACAGGACAGACTTTTAGATTTTTCACAGCTGATGTTCAGTAAAACTCTGACAGGGACAGGCTTCCTTGTCCCCAGTGAAAGAGCTGCCCAGCCCACCCCCTCTCTCCCCTCCCTTTTCAAAGCAATTTAATTCTGATGCTATGTTTTCCCTACTGAAATTTGAGACTAAACTCAAAGCTTTGATCAGGGCCCCATCCAGCTGAGCTCTTCAGCTTTATTTCAGGATCACTTGACCATGCCGTCCAGTGCCTTGCCAAATAAACGCACGTATGAGTTTGAATGAGACTGGATAACGCGCTCCATAGCGACCACTAGTGACAGTGAGAAAGGCAAAGGGAGATAAACCAATGACCAATTCTTTCACATTTCTGAAGCAAGTGTAATTTTACAAAAGAGCCGAGTTACATGGACAGAAGCTGTTGTTTACAGATTGCTTTACAAATTCCAAATGACAATGGGTAAATGAGCTATCAACTCCTGTGACACTGCTGAAGTCAAACCACATGTCACTGTGCAGAATGCTGTAGAGTTTCTCTTATATCTTGCTCTTGCTCTTTAGCTTAATGTTGTTGTCCTACAGAAAAATTGCTGGCCATCAGTAAAACAAAAGGGAAGGGAATGCAGTAAGTTGTCAATTAACCAAAGCCAATGTTCTCATGATCAGATGTACAATCCACTGTCCAGAAATAAGTTTCCATTTCTAATGTCTAACTTATCATTTAATACTTCAGAGCTGGGTAAGTTTTCTGTATTAATTGGAAAAAAATACCCAGTGTGAAATGTCATTACTCACTTTTTAATGCTCAATTTGCTTACAATTTGGTAAAAGTAGAATTTGTTCCTATTATAAACTTATATTCTCTTTAAATCATTCCCCTGTGGAGCCTTGAAACTGAGACACTGATGGATTTGCATTGAATACACTTCCTCAAGCTGCCCAGCCCTGTGTTTTCACACATTAAGTTCTTTTTGACTTAGCTGCCTACTAATTCTAGAGTATGTATAAAAAGCTCCACAACAAGAAGTTCTCTATGTAAATATTTTTTATTGCTGTTTAAAAGAGGGAAGGATTTGTTTTTCTACATTCATAACTACTGTATCACTTGACTTATTTTTCAAGCACCTATTTAACAAGGGCAAACTTAATTGAATTGCTTATTAGAAGACAGCTGAACTTCAAAATACAAGCATTCTATTCTTTCATATCATACTGCTAATTTTCACACTTCACACCGTGTGAACCATACCTGTTTTTACAAGGTTTTATGCTACAACTGCATGAATGCTACAAATTCCTTGTTATAAGGGTTAAGATTTTTCAAGATTGCCTCATAGCAATGCACGGGAATCGGACTTTTGTCAAAGGAAGACCATCTGCCCTCTGAAAAATCAGACAACTCCAAGGTTTCCCCAGATTATGGCTAAATAGTCTATTACTAAAGATATGGTGGAAGGAGAGAAAGATTTCTTTAAGTACTTCTATGAACATCTTGTATTTTAAAAGCAGAAAACTAGTTCAAATTAACCATTCAGGGTTTCGCCTCATTCTTATCAACTTCTGTATTTGCATAAGCATAAGCAAGATTAGAACATAAACCAATCCAAATAAACAATACCACCAATGATAGTCTATCCAAACCTGAGATCGGTGTTCAGGTAAACCATGTAGCCAGCATCCTTCACAGTAATACATAGTCTTATATATAGTACAGAGATCACATGATTTAAAAAATAAATCTAGAAATAAAGGGAAACAAGTAATTTCTTCCAATTTGCCATCTGAGGTTAGCAGGTGTGATGTCATTGGTTCTGTATGAAGCATTCTTCAAGTTAATTTTTTCTGTCCAGCACCTATTAGCTAGCTAATACATGCTCTCCTGCTGGTGTCTATCAATTCAGTAATTCATGCAAGTGAAGAAGCATTGAATTGTTTTACCAGAAGAATGAAGTCTTCTGTTCAACTAATAAGGGTAGTACCAGCCAGGTACATCGATGCCGAGAGCTTTATTTTATTTTCCCTTTCTGGAGTCTCCAATTAGCTTAGAAAATTACACTGATGACAGTTTACCATGTTAGAACAGGCAATTCTGACATAGCTATAAGGAGAATGGAAAGATTCTGAGTTTAAGTAGTAACAGTTGGGAGCAGGAAACTACAAATGTATATATATATGTATTTATATTTATGTGTGCACACACTCAAAGATACTACTACAAGTCTCTTGGGCAAGGAAATGTAAACAGCACTACAAATTCTAGTTTTACATGTGCTTCCTAATGATGCCTCTCACCTAGAACAGTTTTGAGGAAAGCAGCTGGAAACCACTGCAGTAAACAGGCCTGGACAGAGCTAAAATCTCATTCAGAAAACTACTGTGTTCTACATCTTGTGATTAAGATATTCTCAGTTTTAAGTCTCAGCTTTCCTTGTGTGGGGAAAAAAAATAGGAACTTTATGGAAAAGTTGCTATTGCCATAGGTACGTTTCAAGGAAAAAAGTTATTTGTTTTTCAATCTTCTCCATTAATTTTTTTAAGGGAAATTAAGTGTACTTCTTTTCAAAGCAAGTTTGGCCAGACAACCTTACTGAAAACAACACAAAGGAAGAGGATGGAAGTAATGGAGTCCCTCTCTCTGTCTTCTACCTAAAATACTATGTTAATGTGATTAGTACAGTAAACATCTCTATAAAGGTCCATCTAGAAACCTGAAGAACCCAAACCTCTCCCAGCCATAGGCAGCTGGCATTCTTACCTGGCTAGAGACCCAAATCTCAAATCTCAGCCATACATCATTAAGGCAGAAGAGGCTGACTGTTGCTGGATACAAGAGTAAAAATCTTGTTAATGTTAAATGAGGCCAAAAAAGATAAAACAAATCCAAAATATCCTTTGAATAAATGATAGAGGATAAAGCTTTTCTGTGACATGATGTTTAAAAATAAAAGCGGATTTAAAGAAGTCAAATTCACACAACTGTAACACTAACACATGCTAAAACACACTGTGGTTTAAAAAGAGGGCATGCACACACATTGCTGGGTTTTAGCAAGTAGCAAGTGATGCAGATTTTAAAAAAAAATCAAAATAAAAATGTTGTACTTCACAGTCTACAGCCTGAATCAGAGACCTATCAGTCATGCTAGGTACTGTCAAATTACGATCAGTAAGTTCCTAGATGATGACCTTTCAGAGAGGATGGCACTTGTTATGGAAGAGGAAGGAAACAATTATGTGAGGAGAATTTATAAAAAAAAGAGAAAAAGAGCAGAAAAAAGGAATTAGAGTGATCTCTCTGGCTCGTCTCATTCCACACCAACTGCTTCTGAAATTAAGACTAACATTTGAGACCCTACTGCTAAGATCTGAAGCACCTATTTAAAGGAGCAAAAGCAAAGGAAATACTAAAAGAGAATGAAGCTTCAGATGATATAAGAATTTGCCATTAGAGTCTGTTTATATTTTGTCAAAAGTCAACACCTTAAATAACAAAACTTCCCACTATTATCAAAGAGAATTGTCATTATCCATTTTCCACTCTTCACACATACTTTTATTAGATTGTTTACATTTACAGTATAGATAAATTTTAAATTTCCACTAAATTCTCAGTTGTGCCCAATTCAAACACCTAATCTAACATCATTATTCATATATCCTCTCGGCACACCTACTTCAGCTATATCAATAGTAGAAATTAGACACACAGAGGATTCCCCATATGCAGTATTAGATTACAAGAAGTCTCCAGCACTGGAGCACCACACATACAAGTGTAAAGAAAGAACCTCAAACAATCACAGCTTTCATCTTTTAACGAAACAGAAGGACTGTGTTTCCAGTCAGTGATGCTACTCTGGTTTACATAGCCAAAAAGATAATCACATGTTTCCAGCCCTGTTTCTCACACATTCTACAGAAGGAAAACAAAGAGGTATGCTAAGAGAAACAAAACTGGACTCCACTTTAAGGAACAAAAATAAAGTTCGTATGCAAGAGCCCCTTACAAATACTTATCCAGCTCCATGCTAGTGGCATACTTTGGAGTGAAATCATTTTTCAGGGCTACTCACAAGGCCAGCTCAGCTACAATGGATCTCAGAAATAAAACTCACTAAAGCAGCAGAGACCAGAGTCTCTTCTACAGAGACTCTTGCAGATCTTAGTCCTGCAATCATTAACCAGGAACAACTCCGCTAAAGGTTTGCTTGAGTAACAACTCAGAGGTAATGACTAATTACGGTCCTATTCAACTCGAATGCCAAAAGCGCACTATTTGGTTGTGATAATACATGGTTGCAGGATGAGAATCAATTCAGATTATTTTTAAAACACTGAAACGGGTCTAGTCTAACTTTATTATCTATGTATCTCCATAGTCAAGAAAGATAAATGCCTCCAGGGAGAACCTAACTCAATCCCAAAAACGGGTCTTTTGGAGGCGATGAACTGCCCTGTGGAGCTGCTTGCCCTCTCTACTGATGAGAAAGAGCCTAGAGTAGTACCTCAATTTTTCAGTGAACAAGATATAGAGATGAAAGTCCCTTGTATCCAAGTGTTCAGTTTGTTAAAACTGACTTTGCAGTCAGACCTTTAAATGGCAACTACTTTCTCCAATGCATTAGAAGACAGCAAGAGTCAATTTTCACTTTTAAATCATTCTGAGAAAGTTAAATTCAAATATTTTACACACTTCTTGTGAAAAGTTCAACTAAATTTCAACAAACTCCAACTACGGTAAGACTGAAAAACTGCTACTAGGATAATTATTCATGTAGAGTTTGCACATTAGGAGGAGGAAAAGCGAAGAGAATAGGTATGCAATCTTTGTAAAAATTGTTGCTTCTGGCTTCTTAAATAAAAGCTTCCACCTACCAGAGTCTCAGAAGAAAGTTGGGGGAAATGATTTTCAACAAAGAGACAAATAAGTAGCAGGTAAAAAGCGTGGGATGATAGAGAATAAAAACCTCATTTCTGGTGACAAGAGAATCAGTGCTCTAAATTTTTGAGGAATAAGTGAAATGCAGAAGTAGATGCTACTGGTACAATGCCTGAATAATAATAATTGTACCTGGCACTGCTATAGGCTATAGTGACTTTCATCAGAGAATTGCAAAACACTTAGAGTGCATTTCTCTTTCTAGAACGGTAGGATCTTGCAATGTATTGAGTGCTTCAAGCCATAGAAATTGAGGGTGTGCAGCACAACACAAGAGGTACTTAGCAGCCTGGAGAATCAAGTCCTTTAGCCTTATTACAACCTTACAATTGAAACAACATAGCGAAGTAAACAGCCTTTCAACAGCAAGAACACAGTATAAATGCAGAGACAGACAGCTAGTGAGAGATTCACTGGGATGTGTTGAAACGGCATAGATCTGATGCTGACTTATATGAGTTTATTTTTCTTCTATCACTACTGCTATCATAACTAAAACTGCATTGTCCTGAACTCCTTATTGCAAGAACTCAAGAAATTGGCTATATGGGACTTTCTGACGAAGGTCATCTGCTCTAATACAAAAAAAATCCTAAAGCAAGGTGAAACATCACCTTTTAAAAAACTTGATAACTTTGAGACTTGTAGGGCTGTAAATGAGAATGTTTTGTCAATGTGAGACAGCATGGCCAGAATCTCCAGCTATGTAACTGAAGAAGTCAAAGTCCTGTTATTTTATTTATTTTTGAAGTGCTGAACAATTAAGTTTGTGCGACCTAGTGATAGCTATTTAACTCTGTACATTTACAGAATTAACAAGAATCCAATTAATTTTGTCTGTAATTTTCCGATAGCCCTAGTCTCATCCCAATATCACTGCCATGAACAGGACATGTAATGGTTTATGACTTGTGAAAAATGTAACCATCTCAGGCTATTTTACACCAATGACTAGACTCCATTAACCTAAAACAAAAATGAAAGGTATGTGGTAGCCAAAAGAAATAGAAAGCCAATCCCTAGGGGAAAGAACTCACAACAGGAAAATGAATTCAAAACAGCACTGAGAGCAAGAAAGAGGAAGGGAAGGAAAATATCACATGCTAAGAAATCCTGTATCTGCTCTTAGCAGTCCCATATTTTTGGTCAGTTCCTTAATGTTACAACAAATCTGTGGCTTTATTCCTTTCCTTCTACTCATCTCCACTGCCTAGGGACCACATGGTCTTGTTCTCCAGTGGCTGGTGTCCTCTTCTGCTCTTTGACTGCCACCTGCCTTTCTCTTCTGTATTTTAAGCATTACATAATAAAACCATATGATGAAGAGGAGTTAAATGCCTGGCTTGGCTCACCCTCACAAAAGTTATTTCTGTTACGGGGCTTTCTCCCTTTCTCCCCAGGATCCTAGCAAATTCAAAGTGACTTGACATTTTCCACTGTGACTCTGCATGAGCAAATGGTAGTTTCTCAACAGAAAACCAAAAAGGAGTGAAATATTTTTTCGCATAAAGACACGAGTTGTGATGCAGCTTCTGTGAAAAGCAGCAGCAAAGGAGCTGCAGTCAGCAGCGCTACCCCAGTAGCGAGCATAGCAAGTGTGGCCAGGCTACAGTCACTGCTCAGAGCCAACCACTGCTGCTGACTGAGGAGCAAGAAACAAAGCAGAGTCAGGCACAGACAATGTCACAGAGAGTCAGGGTGCTGGGCAGGGCTCACAGCTTCTCTAGGCCCAGGGAACCCATGTTGCTCCAGATTTGGTTTCACAGTTCCAGGGATAGCCAGAGTAGGACAGATACAGGCTCGGCACAGAGTAGAAATTAGCTCTTACTGTTTAGTCATTATTTACTCCTTACTTAGCAATTCTAGTCACTATTTTTCCTTCTGTCAAATTGATAGAAAAGAGGCATTTTTGTCTCAATAGTGTGGCAGCACTGGCATCCACTATGTTTGTAGGGATCAGACAGCAGCAGCATGAGTGTCCCTGTCTATGACCTGCCTGCACAGGAATACAGATGCCTCCATTCACAGCCAGACATTAACATCTCTGCTGGAAGAGCTGTCAACAGCTTTTGCCACTTGCAACATGGAGAACTCTCCTCTGTGAGGCAAACTGAAGCCATTAACTCATTTCATACAGGCCAGTGAAACCATCATACACAAATGATTTTTGATCTATGGGAAATTGGACAGCTTTCAGTCAAGTGACCTAAAGGTTAAAGTCTCTGTATGCTATTATCTCTCCTGAAGTCAAAGCATCCCACTTGTTAGGAGCTAACTCAGTCATACATAGACCTGAAACACCAGTTTTTCTATTCAGTAAAAACAGTTCATCGCTACTTAAGTGGGATTTGCAAACACTTTGCTAGTTTATCTGTTTCTCAAACCAGGATATTTAAGCATATTTCGGGGGTGGAAGGGGGAACAGGATACTCTAGCCAAGATTCAAACATATTATTCTTTAGCAAGGAAGTAAATAAATTAGGTTTACTCCAAAAAAACCTATATACCAGGGCATCCTTAATGTGACCAAAGTGCCACCTATCTGTAGTGACCTCTAATCTTAGAAGGAGCATGGCACTCCATGGAGCATCCCTTTGGCATCACTTCAGAAGTTACTCAGTTCCTGAGTTAGAAAAGAGCAGTTTTACTTCAGCGCCCATACAAACATCAAAGGTAACTCAGCTGAATTAAATACAGCACTACCAGGATAAAATTAGTATGCAAAATATACAGACTGAATCAGCCAGGTATGTCTATGCATAATTTGACTTACAATTCTCAAATATTAAAAAGACATTGCTAAAGAAGCCACCCTAACAAAGCTTTTTAAACCCCATTCCTGGCTTTAAAAAGTATATGAGTGGTGAACTTTTCAAACAGACCAGAAATACTTCATATCTAGGACTACAAGAAACATTCACATAGAAGCTTGAAGAGATAGCAATTTTTTTTCCTGTTCAGAGTCTTAACACCTGCTTATCAGTGAAGAATCTGCAAACAAGAAGTTTCCTGACTTTTCATTTCAGTATGAACATGCAACACTTGAACCTTAATAGGCTGACCACAGTTTACAAAACATTTTTATGAGAATACACCAAGCAAGTATAACTGCATGAATGAATTGAAATCACAGAATCACAGAATTGCTCAGTTGG
>NW_010209563.1:0-499 GCF_000695765.1 Mesitornis unicolor | reverse complement strand
AGCGATTCTGTGTGATTCTGTGTGTGATCATGGCTCCGGGTTACTTCTGGGCAGCCACTGTGTTTCCCTCGGGGTACTAAAACATGAGTCTTCCCATTCATCTCTCAAGTAATTACTACAAGGAAGAGCATTTGAGAAGGCTGTGTGTTAAGATCAAATAGCATGATTTAGCTGGGTTTATTAGTCGGAAGTTGCTTTCTGGAATTGGTATGTAGAGGAGGCAGCAGTGTCATGAATGGTGTGTCTCCATGTCTCCCAATTGGAGGCCAGAGTGGACCACTGATGGTAGTCAATATGGCCAAGACTGAGGTATTTTTTCAGGGAGTCCTTGTATCTCCTCTCTGGGGCTCCTCTGTTGCGGCAGAAAGTGGGGAGTTCCCTGTAGGGCACAATCTTAGGGAGGCGGTGATCTTCCACCCTGGAGACGTGCCCTGCCCAGCGCAGCTGTGTCCTCAGCAGCATGGCCTCAATACGGGTGACCCCTGCCTGTTCGAGGAGC
>NW_010209562.1:0-353 GCF_000695765.1 Mesitornis unicolor | reverse complement strand
GGAGTGGGGATGGGCCCCTCAGGGGGGTTTGGCCGCTGCCGGTTTGGGAGGGAAGGGGAGGGGGGGGAGAGACCCAGTGCTCCCAGTTCCCCCGTTACTGGGAGGCCCAGTTTCCCCCATACTGGGAATCCCAGTTTCCCCCTTACTGAGAGTCCCAGTTCCCCCTTGGGCCTGGTACTGGGGGTCCCAGTTCCCCCCTTACTGGGGTCCCAGGTCCCCTCTTACTGGGGTCCCAGTTCCCCCTTGGGCCTGGTAGTGGGGTTTCCAGTTCCCCCCTCACTGGAGTCCCAGTTTCCCCGTTACTGGGGCTCCCAGTGCCCCAAGTTCCCCCCTTACTGGGGTCCCAGTTCCCC
>NW_010209561.1:31096-39348 GCF_000695765.1 Mesitornis unicolor | reverse complement strand
CTAACATTCTGTGATTCTGTGATTCTGTTATGGCAATACCAATTTGGAATATATACTCCATCAAAAGCCTGTACCAAAGCCAAACAATTTCTGATTTAGTTGGAGCAGAGTGGGAGAACAGAAAATATTCTTCAACCCCTGTTTGTTCTTAGAGGAACTTGGAGACTACAGTAAAATAATTTTTCACTGAGGATATTTTAGGCTAAATGAATATTTACGCACTAATTCAAAGATTATGTTAGAAATGTTGAAGGCATCTTTACAGAATGAGAAACAGTTCAAGAGTTGTGTGCATCCCATATAAACTGCTGGGAATTAAACAAGCAGAACCAAGAAATTTTGCTGCCTTCTTTTTCAAAACCTTTATATACCTCTGATTCCAAGGACCATTTAGCATTGAAGACTCTTTTAAGATATTCATAGCCAGACATAGGCTGGGGAATGTATATGCAGGAAGATCTTAGAGAAAGAAAAGAAGGAAGCAACTCAGTACTGAAAGAGAATGCTGTAAACAGCTACATTTTGTAGAAGTATTTAGGAAGAAAGCCAGTACAGCTTTGTCAGATACATTTTCTGAATGCAAGGAAAGGAAAATACAATGGGATCTGATCTACTTATGTGATCCTCTCATCCACAGTAAATGGATGTTATTGTAAGAATATTACAATTCATCTAAGGTCTTTCCAGAAGGCAGGAGAGGAAAGCACTAGTATTTTAATAACAAAGCAGATTTGACAAAAAGAAGCTCTGCTAAGATTTGCTTCGGAGTCTAAATAAAACAGAGAGGGGTTCCCACCCTTATTTTGCCAGTTACAACCAGATCTTCCCCGATGTCTGACTAAATGTTTTCAGCGATTCATGGATTCCTTCCTTCCAGGCCTGGAAATGGCTCAGAGCATGTGAGGTGTCTCCTCCAATGAAGGCTCTCTCCAGGATCTCTGAAGAGTCATTGCTGCCTTCTCTGTCTTTCTTTTTCTCCTCACATCCCTGCTATCTCACTCCCCAAAAGAACTAATTTCCCCAAAATAACATAATTGAAATGAATGATAAATTAAATAAAATAAATAAATACAGCAACACAAAACATTGTGTTCTAATAAAAAATGTTTCAGTAATCATCATTGTAACCATTTCACATACGTGAAGCAAGCAAAAGCAATCATTCATTATAATGTGCTACCGGGCAAAAGATAACTCAAGACAAATAAACCAATAAAGAAGGAATTATATGATATTTTTGCCCCTCATAATTTTCCTTTTTCAAATAGGAATAACTTGGTTTGTCCTTACTGGGTAAGGAAGCTAAACTTATTGAACAACATTCTAAATCACTTTTTCTACTCATAATGATTTTACCTTTTTTTCTAAATGCCTTTGAATTTTTCAGCTTCTTTATAAGAAAAATGAATAGTACCGGGTTACACACATACACTTAGCAATATCTGTAAAGACAAAGTTTTATGTCTCTGAGCTGCTGTGCAATAAATAAAAAATAGGGATGAACAGGTAGATCTGGATTTGGCCCACAAAAAATATTGCATTATAAATTAAAAGAAATAGCTGGGAAGCAGAGAAGTAGAGGAAGCATGGGAATTTTCAGCCAGTAGAATACTTTTGTGGACATGTTTTTAATTCTTGAATATAGCAGATGATAATAGAAATGCTGACAAACCTTTTGGTGTTCATGGGACTGTAATACCCTGTTTAATGCAACCAAAATTGCAAGGTATGCTTTTTATCCTTTTCTGCTAAGTAGGCAATTACACAAGCATCTTGTTTATCTAGTTTATGATATGATTAAATAGGCAACATTAAATCAACTGGTGATTGAATCCTCAAGAGAGAATATATTTCAGTTAAACTTGAGAGTTACCATACTTCTTTATTTTTAAAAGTCCTATAAGCAGGACACATGATGGTGTGATACCACGCATCCTAGGCTCAGGTTGAAAATGAAGCTGCACGAAAATATAAATATTCTATTTTTTCTGCTCCTGCTATCTTAATTTTAATGTTTACAGAATATGATGAAAGCTGGCTATATTTGCATTTTATTTAATCTTAGGGAAGACTAAACTTCACACATCTGGTGGAGGCAATCTTCTAAAGTGTTTGCTTATGTAAATTAAAAATAAGATTTCACCTGCTACATTTCTAAGCAATTTGTTTGTGCTCACAACTGTAACTAACAAAGATTACATTTTTGAATGCATATAATTCAATTTGTACTTCCCTCTAATTCATCTCATATTAGTATTTTTTGTTTGCATTCACCTAGTTCTGTTCATAAATATAAATTAAAAAGTTTGTTTACAAAAAAAGAGGAGAACTAGAAATCTCCCATAAATAATAATTTTCAATCCTGTGTCTTCCTCTGGACTAGAGAGAGGATAACGCACAAACTTCAGACAAGAAATTAGCTATAAAATTCTATGTTTTTGAAGAAGCTGTTATTTCAGGATTATGGTTCCACTTCAAATATTTGTAGTTTATTAAAATTCCTTCAGTGGTCGATACTGATGAAAACTAAAATATTTATCTCCATTAATGTTTCATTATAAATCAGTTTCTGTCACCTTGTCCTAATTGTTGTTGTCTCTATTTGAGTGTCCTTCAACAAGTGAATGCGTTTGTAATGCAACATCCAGACCTCTAGGCAATGTTCCACATGAATAACATTAGACTATCTGTACACAGATTTTTCTTGCCTTCCTGAGCTCTAAAATGAACATGCATCCTGAAATTAATTTACCCTGATTTATTTATTTTCTTCTCAATTGTGTTATCAACTTGTATTTTTCTCTCCTCAGACTGCCATATCAACATAACTCCTTACCTTTCACAGCCTGTCTTGGTTAAATGTCATCTGGGGATTGCACTGTCTGCAGCTGATTTCCACCTCTGACCTACTGAAGATATGCAGACCCAGGAGGTCTTCTGGGTAGCCTCTTAGAATCCACTTTGGTGCCCTATTATTTGCTGCTTATCAAAAACCTCCACTTGTTCTTCAGCTCCTTTTCAATCCTTGCATCAGTATTCATACCCAAACATCTACAAATTAATCTGAGGGTGAGATTTTGCAAGCAATTTGAAAGCTTTACTAAAATCAAACTACAGTGCATCTGCCATTTCCCTTCACTCACAAAGTTAAAAATTTTGTGCAATACAAAGCAAATAAAGTGAGCCTGGCAAGATCTATTCTTTACAAATCAAACTGCATATTGCTTATGGTTATCTTTGAGAAAAATTAATTAGACTAACAGGGCAGCTATTGCCAAGAGTCAAAATGGTATAAGTCTCCCGAGGACAACTGTTGCTGTGAATTGCATCCTAAATTAAGAAAGTAGGAATTCTCAGATTTAAAGAACTAAAGCAATATACCAGAGAAAGGTTTGAAGCAGGTTCAAATAATAGGGTCACCATAGACGTAGTGGTATGTGACTTTAATGTTTCTGAACCTAAAATAATCTAAAATTCTGACCTTTAAATAGGTACAGGGTAAAATTCACGGTGGCTCAGTTCACATGAATAGAGGATTGAAGATTTATCCCAGCCGAAAGGTGATTTGTATACTTCTAATTATAAAGAAATCTTTGGAGTTACCATTTTCGGCACAGGAGTCACTACATCTGCCTAAGAGTTGCTAATGAAATCTCCAGGATAGATAACAGAAGGAAGGAAAAAAAAAAAAC
Organism: Mesitornis unicolor; assembly: GCF_000695765.1. NCBI lineage: Eukaryota > Metazoa > Chordata > Aves > Mesitornithiformes > Mesitornithidae > Mesitornis > Mesitornis unicolor. The sequence continues at coordinate 35,656 of NW_010209561.1, read as the reverse complement.
CAAAAAAAAAGGAAACACTTCCCATTTATAAATCTTTCTAAAATTTAAAGTTGTAGAAATGAAAGAGGTCAAGCACTTACACAGCACTAAGTTTGTCCTTATAAATGTCTGAGACAGGGAGGCAAGTGGGATTTGTACACATATCCATCGAATTTCCAATGAAATGAAATGAAATAAAGAAATGTATCTTAGATTAGAATTAAGCCATAAAGAGTAATATATCAAGTACTAATACATGTCTTTGCTGACCTTCATGAGGCTTCTGTCAGCCCATTCCTCCAGCTGTTCAAAGTCCCTCAGAAAAGGACCTGGAGGTGTTGGTCAACAGCTGGCTGAATAGGAGTTGACAGAGTGCTCAGGTGGGCAAGGAAACCAATAGTATCCTGGCTTGTATCTGAAATAGTGTGGCCAGCAGGATTAGGGAAGTGATGTGAGCCCATGAGTAGGCCTGGCTCAGCAGTACCTATGGCTGGGCAGGGCTGTAGGTAGCTGGAGGCTGACCTTGCTGCAGCATTGCTAGGGCAGGAACTGATGGCCCTGGGGGGCTGACATGGGGTCCTGGACTGTGGCAGGGTCAGGGGAGCCCTTGGCAGATGGGCAAGGACAGTCAGGCCCATCAGTGTCCTTGTGGCCCTGGCATCAGCAACAGGATAGGACCATTAGAGCTTTATTTCCTTCAAATATTTATTTTCATAAGTAATTCAACAGGTTTGCTTCCTTATAATGTATGGTACTGAAATTGATAGGAAAAGCCACAGCAAAACTGCTGACATTTCTGCATGACTGTGCAGCCTTCTATAAAAAAAGCTATTTATTTTGAACGTGAAAATCTATGAGTTCAAGTAAAGATCACCATAAAGGAGGTGACCCACAAGATAGTAAAATTGCCTCTTCTCTCTTCTATTAGCACCTGAAGGCCTCCATTCTGAATGGCTTCCAGAATGACAGTGAGTGAGAGTAAAATTAGTGTAAAACTGACCTTTCTTTATGCACATGCCATAACTTTTGATTGTCTTACTGAATCAATAGTCTGTGCCAAAGGCATCACTGGAAACTATTAATCATGGGCTAGCATGAGTCTCGCAGGTACTGGGGGCATTATGACCTACCCCCATCCAAGGAGCAGACAATTCAGCAAGTAACATTTGTGAACTCCACATTTTTACTGTGCTTTTTTTGATGGACTCTTTCTGAAATGACTGTAATTGTTTAGCTGTGTTTCTTGTTTGGATTGTACCAACTTTTGATGTGTTGCATTTGAAATGGAAGCTATTTTAATCAAATTAGGATTGTCCTCTCGATATAATTTCTTCCCTCCATTTTAACAAATGATGGCTTACATAGTCAGCAGGACCTCTGTTCTCATAAACACAAGGGGAGAAAAGCACAATAGGCAGAGGTATTAGGCAAGCAGGATTAGGGACCCTTTGGGGAACCTGAGAAAAGTGTAGCTTGTCCTCTCTTGAGTTAGTAAGACTATTTCTGAAACATAGATCCTACTAAACCTCCTACAGCTAAGATTTTGGTGTCAGGAGTTGATTTGATACTTAATTTTTTAACATATTCAAACTAAGTACATAGATAAATATTCCTTATCACAGGAAAACTGTATAAAATGTCCATAGGTACTTTAAGGCACACCAACTTAAAATAATATTTTTGTGGGTATCCATGACTGGTGAACATGGATTATTCTGATAATTTTAAATAGACTCAATGCTAAAGGAACATAATCCTGCAAAGTTTTTATATTGTATCCACTTGCACATCAGAGTGAATAGTCACATCAAAATTATACCGTGCCTTGACTGTAACTCAAATAACATGTCAGACATTATCATTACAGCTGAGTCATATCTAGGGGAATAATTTCTAAGGGCAAAGGTAGTTTACAAGAACCTGTTACACCTGGCATTGAAATGAAGTAAGAGTACTCAGAGGGCTCAGCTTAGGGTGGTAGCATTTGGGTAGGGATAATAATTTGTTAAGCCATTTGAATTACATCACAGTTACTCATCTGAGCAAGCTCAGCATGGGTCACAGACAGTAACACAGAGGGACTGCCTGCCTGCCTACCTATAGCAATACATTTGCAGAATAAAGGTTTAATATTTCCACTGACTAGAATTTCAATGATCACATTACAACTTCAGCAAGCTTCAGAAGCTAGCAATGTATAAATCCTCCAAGGATTTTTTTTGCTATCCCGAAGGAAGTAGCGAAAAGCAATGCTGTTACGAGAAGAAAATGGAGGCATGATGTAAGTTTGAGAGTTTTCAGGGGGGGGGTTAGCATGAAAAAAATAAACAGTAAAGAGTACCACTTTTTTGTTGTGGGTTGTTGGCTTTTTGGGTTGCTTTTTTTTGTTTTTCCCTCACAGTTCACCTTTAAGCTCAATTACCAGTTTAATCAACCTACCAAATTCCACTTCTGAAACTCTTCTAATTCCATTTTGCCTCAGCTTTAGTACTAATTGAAGCTGTTGCACTTACTTTGGTTGAGGTGAACTACTCTACTGAGTGTCCTACAAGGAATTTGCTCAACTGTTTCCAAAAGACACCTGAACCATGCAGAACTGTTTGTAGAACAAAAGATGATAAGCATCACACAACTTCAGTTTTGATGCAAAGTTATGAAGTTGTGAATAACATTACAGAAAAACACAGAAGAATCCAGTCACATGTCCTAATTCAGCGAAGATCTTTTTGAAGCAGAAGCAATATAAAAAGGACAATGCAAAAAAGTGAAGTTAAGAATAGTCAATGCCAACTAAATGTAATTGGTCCTGCACAATACAAACCCAAGAAAACTCTAGATAACTCAAAACAGTGTCAGACATCCAGCAGAATGGTCTCATATAAAGAAGTAAAGATAAACTATTTTTTAGAAAAGAGCTAAAAATTCTTGGTTTAGCTCAGATTTAATATTTAAGAGAAAATTTTAACTTTTCTCCTTTTCTGTATCTGTTCCATAAATACCTAAATATAGTTCTGTAAATGTGGGAAAAGATTGTATAAGTAGATATAAGTGGATTATTTTGGTTATACAAAAGCATTTCAAATGAAATTAAGGATTCATATCCACAGAGATCAACATGAATATATTCACATTGCAGCCCAAAAGCTTAAAGATGTTAAGAAGTTATAAAGTATCTGCTACTGAAACATACTAAGTATATTTAAAATATTGCCTATTTATTTCAATTTGGAAAGTACTGATTTCTCCACTGCTACCTTTACTTCTATATATGAAAAACTGTGATATTTGTGTATGCATATGAACATTTAAATAAAATATTAGTCATATATGCTTTTTGGGTAGTGAGATCTGTTATGAAACTGACAGTCTTCCATAATAAAGATGCAATATCATTTCTGTGGCAAGTTCAAAATCTACACAGGTAAACATCAGAAAATACACCATAGAGAATACTCTAGAGAACATACCTGTATTGACAGGAAGATGGACTGCTTGGCTTAATGAGACTTCTGGTTCTGTAACAACTTTGCTTCTAAGAAAACAGCTGTTCAGTGCTGGAAGTGTGATATTATTAGTACAGCAGTTTGGGATCTTCATTGCATATCTCTGGTTTCCCAGTGAACTAAGGGAACATGTATATGTGCATCCAAGTATTTAGCAACTGCTAATCTCAATTGGTCAGTGTCTTTACTTGCAGTCATTGTATTTCTAGGAAAAGTTGCTTCTGGAAATGACATAAAAATTCCTGTAGAATTGAAGCAATTCCTTGAAAACACCTCCAAGTATCTGTGATACTTCATTTACTTTATAACATGTTAAATTATTTCTGGTTGGCAGCATTGCAGGGGGAAAAATGCTATTTCCATTACACTGCAGTGATTGCTGATCATCACGGCAATGCACAGAATGTAAGTTCACCTCTACGATAGAGATACATTTTCAAATATTCATAACTCTGTGGAATAAATATTTTTAGCTATGAAATTCTACAGAAGCATTCAGTCTGTGTATGAGTTCTTGCATATATACATGAACAAGTCACTCATTAAAGGTATGTACAAAAAAAAAATAGGGTTTTTAATGGGAAAATCTGTTTATTCCTGGCCCTACTAGCTCACATGGCTTTGTACAGATGAGTCAGTTTTGTCTGTGAATATACCAAGTGTAGCTAGTATTTCAGATCTAACATTTTGCAAAAGATCATGTTTCTAAAAATGGAGATTTCGGTGTCTGAAGCTGGGATTTAGATAGGCTAATTTTAGGCACAGAAATTGGAAGTTTGGGTTTCCTGGTTGAAGTAGAAGAAAATAAATCTCTAGGGTGCACTTCAGATAATCCAATTTAGAGTTCTATTCTGATTCCATTTCCCTGCAGTGACTATACTTGGGAAAGTTATATATTTGCTGAAGGGCTTCAAAAGAGTCCTTTATCCATTCAACTCCTCCACCCTTCTGTCACACAAAGGCAAATTTGCACACATGCATATATTCATCAGAACCACCTCTTGAAACGTGCCTTCCCACTGTTTATGAGATAGTGATCACTTTGGGAATCTCAGTCCTCAATATTCCCCAATCCTTT
>NW_010209561.1:11944-31065 GCF_000695765.1 Mesitornis unicolor | reverse complement strand
AGCCTCTTCCCCTATCCCAGAGCTGTACAAAATAAGAGACAAGCCACATAAGTTTGGTTCTCCAAAATAAGTGACCATATAGGTACTTTTATTATGAGAGGCTAAACAAACAAACAAACAAACAATGCAATTCATTTTTGGTCAGGAAATTTCCACTCAGTTTCACCTGTAATGCTGGTGACAGTAGAGTGATAGGTGGGCTGCACATATCCATGAATGAGCTCTTTCCTCACTCTTCTGTGTTGAGCCTCAGCATCTAGCCTTCTAACAGCTCAAAGCTGATCTGACACATCTCTTTAATCGGGCATCGCAAAACTATGATACAGCCCTGGGCTGTCTTCTCTAGTCAAAAAAATGTCCAGGACAGGAACAAGTGTGAAGGGGACTTGCAGCACCAGAAACTTCAGAGATAATCCTCACTGATTCATACTGAATGCTTGTTAACATTTCCATGCAGCAGAAACAGCTCAGCTGTCCTTTAAAGCGGCTGTATGACAACAACAGCGTGATTCACACAAGGAATTTCTGAGACACCTGTCAGCAAGTCTACCAGCATCTAAACTGCAATGAGATAAGAATCAGGAATCTCTCTGGACTCAGTGAGAAAAAAAGACTTTCCCACTCTTGGCCTGAAGGGACAAGGAAATGAAAAAAGTACCAGGAAAGAGAACATGACAATGAACAGGGTGACAAAAAACCCACTAGTTCTCCATAAAGGATTCAGAAAACTGTAAGTCATCTTTTGAAGACCCAATTTTAAAACCTATCCATGGCTTTAATAAACATGTGTTTCCTAAATTGCAAATTTAAAATATACCTTAGATTCCTCCAGGACAGGGAATGTAATAGTTCATTTCATCTAGGCAAGTGCATTACAAGTTCTTCCAATTTACATCCTTCTGAAAAAAGTGGCAGGTTTCTTAACACCACAATTGACAATAAAAGCACTGTTTTGCAGTAGCCTCAGCATTTTCATATGAATAGTGTATTTTAACATCATGCTTTCTTCATTTTTCTGCTATCACTGATATCTCCCTCTTCCCCTGAAACTTCACATTTGAAAGTCTGCTTGAAATTGTCATTTCAGTTAGCCAAATATTTTATGGGTTTTTCATTATAAGTGGATGATGAAAAACACTGCCAGTTCCTGTTCTATACTTGAAAATGTCAATATCATAATGCCATATTTATCATCTTGCCTTTATGTGCAACTTAGAGATTCTACTTTAAGCATTTTGACGCAAAGTCAGATTAGAAGATTCATGATGGTGTCTCTCCTCCTTTGTGGGCCTGCAAACTGAATTTGGCCCACAAGTTGCCAGAAAAGAGATGTTATTCAATATATATCATTTAGCTATTCAACATAGAATTGTACACATCACTAGATCTGTCTTGTTTCCATGGTTTATGTCCATTGCTGATGATTGCCACAATTTCAACTGAAGAATAACATATATACACCAGTGATAACTCAAAGACCTCCCACTTCTGGAACTAAATTCAAAAATATCTCACAGAAGTACATGACAAACAGTGATCATTCCTCTCCACACTAACCAAGGAACTGAAGTGTCATTTAAAGCGATGCTGGAATTCTAATTAAGCATCAGAGAGAAAAATTATCTGAGAAAAATGCTTCAAGGACATACCTCTACATTCAGATAGGCAATTGGTTTTTTTGTACATTGATCTCTGAATCCAAGCATTGAGACTTGGGATTCAGTGACTCAACCCTTTTTCTCTCTGCACCCCACCCTGTATCTATACTGATGTCTCCTGAAATCCACAGAGGTCCCAGGGTGTTGCTTCAACTTATCCAAACCTGCCAAGAACAGATTTCTCTTAGTGGGAAACACACAGATTCCCATTGAACGTAAAGAAAGACATGGAACGAAAAGGAGCTGGTAAAGACTGGTGTCTCAAATTTTGTATGGAGGGTGGAGGAGATATGTGCAAGGTAAATGCCTGTACTAAGAAACTGAGATGGTAAACACAGCCTTACGCGACTGTACTGCTGATGCACTATAGTTTAATTTTACTAATGCCCTCACTTCACATTTAATGCCTTCAGAGAAGCAGCAGATGGACAAGGAATACAGGCTTAGTAAAGAATATTCTTTCACATTTTTCCATAAGAAAAAATAAATTATACTTTGCTCTAATTATTTGAAAACCAGCAAATCCTAAAGCACTGCTTCTCTGAGAATGAGCTCACCATTTTGAGGTGAACTACTGTAGTTGCATACACAGCATCCAATTCAGACTCCAGCCACATCTCAAGTTCTGTAGATACACCCAGCAAACACAGTATCATCCAAGTGGGTAACAAAAGTAAAGGAATATTGGGCGCTTCCCACTTCCTACCTTGCCTAAAGTTCCTGCACGTACCAAACAATCTAAAAATTATTATCTAAACCACAGAAAAACTTAAAGAAAGGGTCTTTAAACCTTTGCCAAGCCTCAGAAGTTCCTATCCTTTCATAATCTGTGAAAAGCTGCTGTTCTATTTCAGAGTCTAGGCTAGTAGTCAAAATACAACCAGAGACAATGGCCCTCATTGCTGTCTTAATAGCTTCTCAAAAACAGTTCTTCAACACAGTGGTGATATCCATGTTAGCCAGGTGAATGCCCAGAATATGCCAGTGTTACCAATAAACCCATAAAATGGAAGAAGGTCCAGAGGAGATGGACGATGGCAATGTGCCCATGAAGCTCAGGGTATAACACAGAGTGTGACTGAGCAGAGCTGTTATATAAAAGATAGAAAATATAAAAGAAGGTGGCTTTTGTATCAACACAAAGGGACCAGAGGGTGACTTTTGTTTTAGAAAATAGTGATGTAAATATTTCCCCCTGAGTTTGTTAAAAGAATGTGATTTTTTCTCTTAGTTTGGGAAAAGTGAATACATGGCTTAGCCCAACTCTAAGTGTACAAACTAGGCAGCTAGCAAAATAACTTTGAATGAGCTTGAGCTGTCTTCAACCTATGTATTCCTTCCCAGCAATCGGGGACACTCTGTCATGACCATGAGGATATTATAGGGACTGGTAAAGGAAATCACATTGATAGTGCAATTGAACTGTATATTGCAATTATTATATTTTGCTAAGTGAAACCTACATTTGTAATTGACATTGACATTTCAGTATATTTTGTATTACCCTACTAAATCAAAAATTCCATGTAATATTAAACATCTTCAAGTAAGTAAATTTGATGTTAAACATTAGGAAATGTTTAACATGAGGAAAAACTTCTCACATGAGGAAAAAATTCTTTACTGTGAGGGTGACAGAGCACTGGAACAGGCTGTCCAAAGAGGCTGTGGAGTCTCCTTCTCTGGAGACATTCAAAACCCGCCTGGACGTGTTCCTGTGTGACCTAGTCTAGGTGATCCTGCTCTGGCAGTGGGGTTGGACTGGATGATCTTTCAAGGTCCCTTCCAAATTCCAATATTCTGTGATTCTGTGATTAGACCCTCCATGAGTAGAATATCTCAAAGAACCTGGTCAGATAGTATTGGACTCTGACAGCCAGTCATGACCTTACTTTAGGCCCAGTTGTACATGAGTTCTGTTCACTGCTCTACCAGAGATACCTTCCAAAATGGAGATATAGTAAATGGGAATGTTGGTAGCTTGACCCAGACATTTATTTTTTCCCAAAGCACTCTTGCAACAGAAATTAAAATTTAAGGTTTTTATTCCTCTAAGATTTCTTTAGTTCTTATTTAAAACATTTTAAAATACAGTTCATAAAGACATTATGTAAAAGGAAATTACTTATTCAGTGTAGGAATGGCAAGTCAGAAGTTGATTTTTTGTTTGTTTGCTTTCCCAAACATATTTTCTCTAGTTACACCTTTCTATTCACAGCAATGCCATTTTCTGTCCAGATAAACAGAAGTTATGTAAGAAAAGAAATAAATACTGTAGTGTGCTTTGCAGAGGCATTTCTTAATACAAAACAATAAGTATTGCAGAAATCAACATGCTGCTTAAGCAGTGTGGGATGCTAAATCCATTTGGTATCACACAGATCAAACCTTGGTGATTAATTACAGACCTAATAGGAAAGGTAAACTATCCATCCTCATCACAGAACAGTAAACATACATCTTCTTAATCATAATGGGATTATTAGATCCTACGCTCCACAGGTGTGTAGCTTTGTGTCACCAGCATCTGCTATGAATCATATGGAGTTATTATTATAGTTTTAACGTAGATACAGAGATGAAAATATACAGTATTCTATTTCTGACTGCTCAGAGATAAAAAAAGTTATGTGCAGTTGGGAGTGTAATATTTCACTTTGGTTGTCTCATTTGGCAACATGTTTTTTTCCAGCTATTATCATCAATATGCTATCCATAAAATTGCTCTTTTCACTGACTCCTAAGCTTATTAACTAAGTAGCAATTATACTGCCATTGAAGAACTACAGTTGAGAACACAAGCGAGTATCATGAAGTTTTCTTTCATTTATCATGCTGTGGTATTGCAGTTAAGAACAAAACATAAGCTAAATAAGTTCTGCCTAAAAATACAAACTTCAAGGTTTTGTTTTGTTCCGCTTTGTCTTAACTTGAAAGCTGGGGTTTTTTTGCAGCCATTAGTAAATATTTCTATTTTACCCTGACAAATGCACTGCTAAACATCAAATCTGAAGTTATGTTCTGCTTAAAAACTCAGCATGTGTTATGAACTTGAGAACAAAAGTTACCTGGTGTCCAGGTCGTTTCCTTTTAAATCAGCAGAGTAGTTCCCATTAGCTTCAGGACAATTCAGATTTTGTTCTGAAGCTCTTCCCAGAGACCATATAGACCTTAGTTGTACCACCTGGATTTGATTTCCAAGATCTCTAGTGGGGTTATCTTATAGGTGGGGTTTTTTTCAGTTTATTTATTTACAAATATATTAAATATTCTTTTAATGATGAACAGCAATGAACATCTGAATTGTAAAATTAAAAGAAATTGTAGTTTTACTGTAATATTACAGATCATTATTAGAAAAATATGGGTCTGGAATGGACACAGAATTAATGTACTGCATTTCTCTGCCTTCAGGCAAAAACAGGTATATCTATATCTTTCCTATTCTAGTCATAATAAATGTAATTGAATTTATTAGTAGTATACAAGAAAAGAAAACAGACAAGATTTCAACTGAAAAATTGAAAAGTTGAAAAGTTGAAATTTCCTTCAGATTCATTTTCACTGACCTTTGCTGAAATTGCATCTCCAGAATGCAGAACTGAGCAAAGTTGCTGTTCACAAATGCTTCTGTTTCAAATGTAGAAAGAGGATAACGTATCTTTTAATTGCCCAAGAGAGAAAAAAGTCCATTTTTGTGTCTTCAAACAAGCTAGCGCCTTCAAAATAAACCAACGTGGAGCAAGAGTTCTTGAGAGTTTGTCTGTCATTTATAACAAAAGTGCTTGGTTATTGACTCAGAGGAAGACAATTTCATGTGCTGATTCAGATAAAAGAAGTGGTAAATGCCAAATCCACCCTTTTTAATAATGGAAAGCCAACATTCAATTAGAGTTAGCTGGTTACTGTTCTGCAGATTCAGCTCACATTGCAATTATTGTTGTTTCTTTCTGTTTCAAGTGAAAGAACATAGTGTCTAGTTGTATTTTAAAATTAATCTTTCTGTCAATTTTGGTTTTCCTGCTTCATGGGTTTCTGATGACGGCTTGTACTGAAGTGTAAAGAAAGGTATATACTGTGTTTGGGAAGCAATGCTTTTCAACACAGTAGGATTCAACTTGAGGTACATACAATGATCCAGACTCCACAAAGTTGGTGCAACTAGAATTGCTTTTTACAACAAAATGACAACCAAAGCATCTTTTCAAGCGGGTGTCCATTGGTGGCTCCATTTTACCTTCATTAAAATGATAATTAAAGCCCGTAGCATATGATGAAAAGCCTAGGATATACAGAAAAGCCACTGTCTTCCACATAGTTTACCTACAGGTCACTTTTATCCAACATCTGAGTCGGGAGAACATCAGATTTTCCTTTTCTGAAAAGCTCTGAAATGTACAGAAAAATAAATTCTTTTAGCAGTTGTAAAGAGGTTGAGCATTTGCAAGTTAATATAATGTGCCTCTCTGTACACCACTGTACATGCCAATGGCTCTCTAAGCTCAATTCTGTTTTGCATAGTGATGTCCATGCAGCACTTTTTCCTCCTTTTCCTTTTCCTTTTCCTTTTCCTTTTCCTTTTCCTTTTCCTTTTCCTTTTCCTTTTCCTTTTTTTTTTTTTTCTTTTTCCTCATTCTTATACATGAGCCAGGACGGTTCCCCTACCCTCAGCCAACTGTGTAGCCATGCTTTAAGGAGAAGCCATGTCACTAACTGACTGCAAATCTGATTAAGTGCAGACAGATCCTTAGGAAGAAGGAATTGTATTTTGTCACTATCACATTACAGTTTATTTGTCTCTTCTGCGTTTTATATATTACATGCCTTCTTGATCAACAGCTCTTTAGCTACCAACATCAGGTTGACTCAGCATTTTTTTAACATATGCACAAATAAAAAGATCTTTTTATAGGGTCTTTTTGGATCATGACTGAAGTTTTTATTTATATTTATAAAATGACAAGTCTTACTCTTTTAACAAGGTTTTGGTACTTTAGAGTGGAATGTTACTTCTCATTTCTTACTCCTTTTTTTCACTGCTGGTAGCATAACAAAATCGAAACTTAATTGTAAGTACTTACCTTGCAAAAAACAGATCAATCTGCTTCACTAAATATGTCACATGAGAAAAGCAGTCAGGTCTAATTGATTTCAAAGTTATATGGCACAACTACCATTATAGTATTTTCCCTAAGATGGGCTCAGTCAATATGTTTACTTGTTTTAAAAAATTTTTTCACTGGGTTGACTTCTTTTTTTTTTTTAACCAGTTGACTCATGCACATTAGAAATAACCTGGAAATTTGTGGTTTGGGTCCATCAAAAGGTATAAAAACCTAAGTACAGTTTTTTTCTGGACTTAAGACTTCTACTTATGCCTTGATTCTTCTTAGCCTGCACTCACAGAGCTCATCAGTCTTACTACCAGCCCTAACTTTTACCAAAGGGTGATGCAGACCTGCATGAGAAGATGATTATATAAAAGTTAAAATAAGATGGGTTTAGAAGGATTAAGTGTTTCCATATGTTATCTCAAAGACCTGTAGTTCAAGACAGAACAGTTCAAATAATTCACTGCTTTTTTCTTTGATAAAAGTGTAGGTTTTAACCTTTTAGGAAGGTTTTTTCTACAGTGTCAGCAGCAACTTCAACCTGTCAGTTCAGCAGTACTTTGCAACTAGTGCAGTTCACTTTGTGTGTGATAGGGAAGAGAGCAGAAAGAATGATACCCAGGCTCTTCCAGGACTGTGAAAAATGCAAGATATGAGTGGCCAGTTATAAGAATAGTTTCAAAATACAGTTGAATGAGAACGGCTTCAAGGCAGAGTAGGTAATAAATAGAAAAATGATTACAAAATGAAAAAGTTCCTCTGTAATGTGAGAACTAGTTCTGGGGACATGGTCTTAATGACTTCCTCTGTCATAGACTGCCTCAGAGACTTTAGGAAAATCACTTAATCTTTTCCAAGCCATGATATAAAGATATTAAATCTCTTTTCCTTTTTTTTTTCTTTCTCTTCAATTTAGATTTGAGCAGCAGTTTTTTTCTTATCATGAACCTGCATAGGTCTTACAGCATAGTCTCCCATAATTTCCTTATTGAGAAAATGAAGTACAGACTGGATAAACGAACAGCAGGGAGGACAAGCAGAACTACGAGGCTCTAAAGTTGAGATCAGTGGCACAAAGTCCAACAGGTGGCCAGTCACTAGTAGTGTCCCCACTTGAAAAGGAGGCAATACTGGGGCAAATAGTGTGTAATGTCTTCATTAATGACATGGATAATAGGACAGAGCACAACCTCAGCATGTTTGGAGATGATACAAAACCGTGAGGAGGCGTGGTTGATGGTCTTAAGTGTAGGTTGCAACGGTTTGGTAGTGGGAGGGATACAGAGGTTTCCTCTATGAGAACAGAACCTGTGCTGCACACAGCCAGTTTCAGCCAGCTCCACAATGGACCCACCCCAGGACACAGCTACACCCATCAGAAAATTTGGTGGTGCCTTTGTGGAAACATTTAAGAAAGAGCAGGAAACACTGGAGAAAGAGAGAGAGAAGGAGAGAATTGGAGGGAAGCAATGGGTCAGAGAAGCAGAGTAGGCATATACCAGCAGGGTTGCATCTTGTGGAGGACTCACGCAAGTGCAAATTTTCCCTGAAGAGAAAACAGCACATGGATGATCCCATGTCAGAGCAGTTACATCCCAAAGGGTAGTAAGGTACTGCAGCCTGTAAAGGACACCACCAAAGCATAAGAAAAAAGTGAGAGGTAAGGAGCAGCAGAGAGAAACCACTATCACCCCTTGCAACACCAGTTGTTTCACTCAAAGGACTGAGTAAAAACTGCACTAACAACAGGGAGGGAAGTGAAGAGTGTGGTGTAAAGATGAGTATGGAAAAGACAGAAGAGAGGTCTTTTCCCTAAGTGTGTGCTTGTTTCTTTTCTTGTTTTTATTTCACAATAACCTAATCTGTACTCAAATATTTAATTAAATGGAAATAAAATAAGTCAAATTCCCCAAAGTCAGTATCTACTGCTTGCATCCGTAATTGGTAAGTGATTTCCCTGTCCCATGAGCTTTCTCACTCTCATTCTTCCTATTTTCCTGTCAGAGTTCAAAGAGCAGTTGGATGACACTCTTAGTCATATGGTTTAGTTTTAAACAGCCCTGCAAGGAGCAGGGACTTGGACTTCATGATCCATATGGGTTCCATTCAACTCAAGATACTCTGTGAAACTCTGCAACAAAACAGGAAGCTGCCACTCAGTCAGCGAAGGACACAGCGGTAGCAACAGCTACTGCAGCAGCTCAGAACTAGATTGAAGTGAACAGGGGAGTATCTGGAGCCCAAGGAATCCAAGAAAGCTTGAGAAAACCTATGTGGTGCCAACAGCTCTCATGAGAACAGCTGGAGAGTTGGTTGGGGAGAAACTTAATTAAATTCAACAAGGGCAAGTGTGGGGTACTGTATCTGGGGAAGAACAAAAACATCTGTCAGTATAGGATGAGGGTTGACCTGCTGGAGAGCAGCTTAGGGGAAAAGAACCTGGGAGTCTTGGTGGACAGCAGGCCAACCATGAGCAAGCAATGTGCCCTTCTGTCCAAGAAGGCCAATGCATTAAGAAGAGTGTGGCCAGTTGGTCAAAGGATGTTATCCTCCCCCTTTATTCTGCACTGGAGAGGCCACATCTGGAATACTGCATCCAGTTCTGGGATCCCCAGTTCACGAAAGACAAGGATCCACAGCAGGTGGTTGTGCTTAATTCAAGAGGACCTTGACAGGACAAAGAAGTGGGCAGAAAGGAATCTCTTGGAGTTCAACAATGGTGAATGCCAAGTCCTGCACTTCGAGAGGACTAAACACACATGCCAGCACAGGCTGGGTGTCGACTGGCTGGAAAGTATCTTTGCAGAAAAGACCCTGGCAGCCTGGTGGGCAACAAGTTGAACATTTCCCATGAGGTAATATTTATTTATTATCAAAAAGAATTGTGAAATTTTATACATCAAACCAAAGGCATCCCAATAAGCATATGAGTCAAAAAATCTGGATCATACTTTGAATAAAAGGAACCTTTTTTCTCTTACTGAACCTAAGTGCACAAACATTGCTAATGTAGTTACTGCCTTCAGGTGTGAAGATGTCAAAATTAATATTGGCCAGGTACCTCCTAGAACATTCATCATACAGACAAGGTTTAAGTTAGGTTTAAGTTAGGCTTTCAAAGGATGAAATACTACATTATTACTTACAATACTACTACTTACAAATTACTATTTGTTTTACTACAAATTACTATTACTTACAATACTACTATTTACAAAACTACTTACAACATCCTCTGTAGCTATCTTTTGTGTAAAACTAGAAATAATATCAAATCAATGCTGTAGAATCTGATAAAATATTAGAACTCATACCATTTAAGAATATTGGCATACTGAAAGTATATGTAACAGTAACAATGTCATTTGGAAACTTTATCTGCAGCCTTTTGTATTCTTAGCAAAGACTTGAAATTTATCTTAGTTGTTAGTTACCAAAACTCAGTAATCTGTCCCTGTTCAAGAAGAAGATGACATAGTTCTCTAGATTAAATAATGATGCAAAAACCTTCTCTGTTCAAGAAGAAGATGACACAGTTCTCTAGATTAAATAATGATGCAAAAACCTATCATAAATTTTCAAAATATTATAATTAAATAAATTTTTGACCTACAGTAATAAGGAAACTATCTTGCCTTTTTTTTTCCTAAAGCTTAAACAGAAGTTGAAATGTTCCCCAACTACATGAGAACATCACTGGGAATTACTTTAGGTCTGTTTCTCTAAAGCAGTTTCTGGACTTACACTTTCATTTAAGCAAGTTTCTATCTAAAAAAAATAATAAAATAAATAAATTACTATCCTTAATTCTCCCCTTATTTTTACCTGTCTCAATTTGAAGTAATCAGTCAAAAACAGTAGTGTTACCTCTTGCTATTTATATTTGAATAAATCCAAATTAATTACCTGCAGTTTTGAATAGGAATAATTTACAAAACATTGGCACAAGTGACAGCAGAATTTGTACTTTACAGCAGAACTGTTCTGGCTGGGATGGAGTTAATTTTCTTCATAGTAGCCCATATGGTGCTGTATTTAGGATATGTGACTAAAACAGTGAAGACAACACATCAGTGTTTTGGCTATTGCTAAAAAGTGCAGAATCAAGGCTTTCTTTGTCTCTCTTGCTGCCCAACCAGCAAGAAGTCTGGGAGTGCATAACAGGTAGGAATGAGACACAGCCAGCACAGCTGACCAAAATTAACCATATTACATGACATTGTGAGCAATAAAAGCTAAGGCAGCGGAGGAGGAAGGGAGGGACTTTTGGAGTTACAGAATTGCATTCCTAAGTAACTGTTACTGCATGCTGTGGCCATGCTTTCCAGGAAGGGTCAAAGTATCTGCCTGCCGATGGAAAATAGTGAATAAATTCCTTGTTTTGCTTTCTTTGTGCATGAAATTTTGCTTCACTTATTAAACTGTCTTTATCTCAACCCATGAGTTTTCAGCTTTTGTGCTTCTGATTCTCTTACTCATCTCACTGTAGGGTGGGGGGAGTGAGTGTGTGACCGGGTGGGGGCTCAGCTGCTGGCCAACATTAACCCAGCTCAAGAACCCACATCCTCAGAATCACTGTTCCTCGGGAAGAAGAAAATACATATATTCCCTAGGATGGTCCAGTGAAAAGCAGGGCTTTTTCAATACATCATCATGAAATTAACATGAAGATGTCATGTTACCACCATAACCTGATGACAGGATTTTAGATGCATTTAAGACTATAAGAGTTTTGGGTTTTTTTCTGAGAGGAATTAAGTAAATGAGAGATATCCTAAGGGAAAGTTTCACTGAATCACCATACTAGAAATTGAATTGCTTTAGGACAGACTACAGGCTGAAATACTACA
Organism: Mesitornis unicolor; assembly: GCF_000695765.1. Classification (NCBI taxonomy): domain Eukaryota; kingdom Metazoa; phylum Chordata; class Aves; order Mesitornithiformes; family Mesitornithidae; genus Mesitornis; species Mesitornis unicolor. The sequence goes on along the minus strand of NW_010209561.1, from coordinate 19,446 downwards.
AAAACACAGAATTAGTTCAGCACATGCATCAGCAAAGCAACCTCTTCCAGCAGTCCCCAGACTGGCAAGGAGTAGCATAAGCCTAGGATATACTCTCATGGGGGACAAATTCTTCATATCATTCTTGAGCTATGTGCTACTCATAGCTTTAATATGGACAATTTTCCACTAGAAATTCAACTGACAAAAAATACATTTCATACAAAGTGTTATATTTTTTGCAACAATTTAGTCTTCCATTATCTACCTCCAACTCCATAGCTTATTTCCTTTTTTATAGCTCTTATACTTCCTACCTCTATCTGAAATACCAGGAGAGAGGGAAAAAAAAAGAAAAAAAAACAATACTCCTTCCTTGGAGTATTGTTACTTCTCTGCTTCACATTCCAGTCCTAATCAAAAATGTACTATGCATCCTTCTCCTGAAATAATAAAAAATACGACCTACTCCCAAAGGTATAGCATAAATTGGGCTGAAGATTTGATTTGGTTTCTATTTTGTTCTGATCACATCATTGCTGTGCCTTTCTAATAAGAATAAAGTGTGTAGCTTCTATATTTTCCCTCTTCATTAATTATTTTCTAATTTCTTCACTACTCTGTATCTTTTCATCCTCTGGCTCTTTTCTATGTCTCATCAGCAGCCTTTTTTTTTCACCCTCTCTATTCCAATTTCATCTTACTATATCTTCTCCATCCCATTTGCTCCACTTTATTTTTAAACAACTCTCTGATAGATGTCTATAGATTTATTTTCCTTTCTCTCCCACCTCATTTGAGTGTTTTCCATCAGTCAGTCATCCTCTGAAGTATTCCTGTGTTTGCTTAAACTCAAGGGCCATTATTAAACCAGTAAATGTAAAACTCTATCTGCCTTCTTCATGTTACAAAGCTGCCTTTGACTTTTGTAACTGTTTCATGTTGTACATTTAGTTTAGATTTAGGATCTGTGGATATTTAATAATATTTAAGAACATTGTGAATTTAGGAAAGAGTATAAATATAAAACATCTAGAAGAAAGAAAAAAGAAGGCCTTGGACTCAGGGTTAGTTGAAGAAAAAAAAAAGAAAGAGAGTTGTAGAAAAGTAAGCACTGAAGTCTTACATTTCCAGAGAACTCTGTGCCCCACTTCCTACTACTTTGTTCTGGGACAATTTTTTTGTGTTGTGAAGTATATTTCCCATTAAAGCAAATGAAAAAATGGCAGGGCACTTGAAAAGTGATTCCAATGTCACACTGAGGGCATTGTGTTTGCCAGATCATGACCAACCAGCTGGATTTACCTATTTATCCAAGACGAGAACTTCAGTTTGTGTGAATCATTAGGGCTCAGCTGAAAACAAGAGAGCTATGGTATTTTACACCAGCTGAATAGCTCTTCTCCAGGCAGTCTGCTTTCGTCACAGAGGACCAATACATTCTATCAGCTACACCAGGTGGGCCAAAATCTTCCCTTCTGTGTCTAGTCTAAGAATGAACTGTTTTCTTCACTTATTAAGGGGTGTGTGTGTATATATATATGTGTGTGTGTGTAGTACATATATATAAACCTATTATTTAGAGTATGAAGAATGCATGTTGAAATTTGTGTATTTTTATAAGATTACAGTATTTATAATTTTTAATTAAAGTGTACATTACAGTCATACATTACCGTTAACTTTATTTGGCATCTTTTTTCTCTTGTATTAATTACTTCAGAATATGGAGACATGCAAAAAGGAATAAGATAATGCATTTGTTCAGGGCATAAACTGGGATTTCTGATAATCATACTCAGGTTTTTCACTATGGTGCTATATGTTGAAATGTCATCACTGATATTTTAGGTATAAAACCAAAAATATTCAGTCTTATTTTCATACCTTTTTTTTCTTACTGGCTTCAGTGTTTATTCCACTGACCTTAGACATTAAGGTTGAGAGTCAACTTCACACTATATACACCTTAGACAAGATTTAGCTCTTGATGGCTGACTTCTAAATATGGGTTTGTAAGTGTGAGGTACAGAATCCAAGTACCCAAAAGAAAGTGAAGATTTAGTCACTAGAAGTGAGTAGTATAGAGAACTCTAAACTGACACGGGTGGGTTTGTCAGTTTTGTGAACTTCAGCAAGTATATTGAGTAAAGGCAGGTTTGAAGAAGTGAGTTGGAGCCCTCATATCAGGTGAGTGTTGGGGCAGAAGGGTGGATAGAGATGTGCATTAGGCTTGTGTTAGAGGAATAGTATCTTTCATATGAGAGGCCAGGGAGATTTAAAATTTATATACCTTTATTAAAGAGTTGTTGACTGAAAACTAAATGTAGCACTGGGATGGAACATGAACCGCTGCAGGGAAATGAAACAAGTTAAAACACATTATTTATGTGTATTGGCATTATTCACATTCAATGATTATTGATGGAATAAAGGAGAAAGGAGGAAGATGAGACGGGCATGCAGAGTTTGTGGCAAGAACTACTAAAGCAAAAGTAGTTGCAGCATTCAGAAACTAAGCTTCATTCTCTCCAGCCTCCACCTGTTTTCTCCTACAAGCCCGCTTTTGCTCCATCTGCTATCAATAGGAGTAACTTTCAATGTGTGCTGCAGGTCTGTCAGTCCAGGTGATACTTTTTTTTTGTTTACTCTTTTTGCACCACTGAAATCTTACAAACTTAATTTGAAAGCTAAAGCTATCTCAGTAACACTTAATTATCTCTGAGAGTCAGTCTTTTTAGAGTGTTATATATTTATATTAAATGACTGAAAAAAAAATCCTAAATAACAGAAACAAATCCAAAGGCCCTTACAGCAGGAAAATTATCTCTGGGGACTGTAAATTATTAAAATCCAGTACTCCTAAATTTGAAGAGTAGGACAAATTCAGTTTTAGTCTTTGAGTAGAGATATGTTTATCTTAACTAGTCTGATTTCAATTTCTTTGTCTGGGTCCAAATCTCCCCTCATGCACATGGATTGGTAGGAATTAGAGTGCCCACCTGGGCTCCAATTGCTCCTCTAAAAGGATACCATTTTTATACAGCTCCAGTGAACACCTTGGACATTAGAGTGTCTCAGAAGGCATTAGATGCCTTTGTGTAGGCAACAGAATCAATCCCTCTTATCTGGGGTTTGTTCCTATCTTCTCCCTTTTCTTCCTGAAAATAGTCAAGCAAAAAATTGTTTAAAAAGTTCTATACACAGTGCATGGCAAACCATTTGATCATATCAATTCTGTGTAAATCAGAAATTTAAGACTTCCACAGGGAGTGAAAACATTTATTTGAATACTGATAGGTATATTGTATTTTTGAGGTAGGGGTTAAAAACATTAGTTTTGTGTTTTGCTTTGCTTCCTTTCTTTCTCCAAACCTATTCTTAAACAAATCAGGCAAACAACTCACCTTACCAAGCACCATGGGGAAATAAATATAGGGATTCATGAGTACTCTCCTAGTTTGTATGCATGACTCACTGTCTGGTGGGAAAAATCAATTTGCCTCTTTAAAAAGGCCCCCTTGGGGATAGAAGAATGCAGAGCAGTAATGGTTTACTGTCTTGAGTGTCTTTGTCTGATGACAAACAGAACTGGAATTGACAACAGAGAGTTATACTCATGACCTGAAATGATTAATGTGTTGTGACTTTTTCCCTCATCTGGCTTTGCAAAACTGCACCTGCAAAACAGCGCATCTATGTCATTCATGTAGTCACCTTGATTGCACGCTTCCCTGGTATTTACAGGCACTGACAGCACCTCGCATCTCACTTGCTTTTCATGTACTCTGATATCCCACTGCAAATCAAGCGCTCTACTGTCTGCACAAACATACAGGTGTCCCTAAACATGAGACCATGCACAGTAGAGAACTCCACTGGGAATGTCTTAACCTCCATGTCACACAGTGAAGTATATGAAAAGAAGAGATGGGCGTGCAGATCTACATCCATTTCATTGCCCTACAGGCAGCATCAGAGGGTGGAGACAGTATTAGGCAGAACCTCAGGAAATACAGGTTTTATTCACCGTTCGGCCCTTGATTTTCCATCTGCCTTTGAACACACACTTTCACCTGTGTGTGACTGCCTTCTATTCAATCTGTATTTGTTCAGTTAAGAAGTGAAGTTGTGAAGTACCATCCATTTGTACTGTACTACTGCAGAGGGGCTTTTGTCTCGCACAGTCACCAGATATTTCTGTATTGCAATTAAGAACATTCTGTAATACCTTTACCTGTCTAATCTGTAACTTCCAAAATGTCAGAAGGTTGATACCACATAAACGTCTGGCCCAGTACATGTAGATTTTTTTTTTTAGGCATCTAGCTTATATACAAATAATGTTAATTACTTGTGAAGTTTCACTGTGAAATTAACAAAGGCTTTGCTATCATAAATAGGACATAGGAGATCACAGTCTGTGGAAATGAAATGCTGGACTGGTCAAAAAACCTTTTGAATTCATATTTGTTCTGATTGAAAAACTGTAGGTTTTCTAAAAAAGTTAAAATAAAAATAAATATTTTGGAAAACAGAAAGAGAAAAGGAAGAAAAATGAAAGATTAAGAAACCCCCACTCCCAAATATTAATTTGGTTTTGTAGTCAAACTAGAAGCATATAAATTCAATAAAAATGGAAACACTGACTCTTGAATCTTATTTCAGTTGAAAAAGAGAGAAAGATGGTTAAAAATGAGTAAAAAGGCATCTGTCCTCTGTGAAGACTAAGGCAGATGTTCCTTATGTCCCAAGTTCACATTAAATGCAGTGATAGGTTGTCAGTACACAGATGATAAGTGCTGCTGGCATAGGATGCAGAGAAATAATTAAATCCAGAGCAAGTTAGTATTATGCATAAGGATATTCTGGATTGCTTGTGCAACCAGATGTTCTGTGAATTCAATCAAAAAATCTCTTTTGTCACCTCTGTTCAAATAGGCGAGATAGTTTCATTCTCAGTTGAGATGAGAACAGGAATCCATTGCTTACTCTATTAACAATAGACATTTTTTCTAATAATGAATAGGTTTTTTTCCAGTCTTCTGATGAGACTGGTGAGTGCCAGATGTAGCTGTGAGAATTCTTTTTTTCCTCTAGAGAAGGAACAATGTTTTAATCTTGTCCGAAGAGCTTATTTTAAATGCATCTGAAACAGAAGTAAACTGCTCACTAAGTAGCATCTTCCAGTAGGTAATGTTACTCCCCTGTCTAACAGTAAAATGCATATATCCTGGGTATGTATCCTGGGTATAGGCTAAGAAAGAAGATAGATGATAAGAGAAAAAGAAATCAGCATCATACAAGCATACACTTATTCAGTGCAAAGTTACTTGGGTCCAGGTCAGCTAGAAGGTATCATTGGAGTGGTACAGTGATAGCGAAATGTTCATATACTCACATGGGTTTTCTCTGTATACTAAAAAATATGCACTGGAAGCAAATTAAAAAACCTTTGCTCTTAGGTTTATAGACCCAGACATATTTTGCCTAAATTTTGTAATATTCTTTTCTCAAAACTTAAACTTTTATTTATGACCTCAGATCCACTGTGGGTTTTGGAGTGTGCTCTTCTCTAAAGAGACCACTTTCTCTCTTTCATTCTTTTTAAAAGCATTTTACCACTACACACAACTAGTAATAAAAGAGACAGTGTCAGGTATTCCCAGCACCCTGCTCCTAAACCTGCCTTTTTTGCACACAACTCTAATGAACTGGCATTGCATTATTTTACATGCTTTTGCTTCAAACAGGTTTCCACATTCACTAAAGTGGCAAGGTCAGTCAATAAACTTTTAATGACAGAGTTGGAAAACTGAGGTTTCATTGCACAACCCACCACTGCCTCCAAAAAGAGTTATGCTTGGTTTTGGAGGTTTTTTTGTTTGTGTTTTTTTGGGGTTTTTTTGTTGTTTTTTTTATAAAAAGCCCTCTCTGAGCATAACCCACTGGCATCTTGCTTAACAGGCACAACCCCTGGCCTTCTGGGCCAGCATAACTTAGTAGGAAAGGGAGCTGCTGCTGAGAAAATGCGCACAAGAGAGGTGAGTTGTAAAAGTCTAATTGGCACATACACGGAGAGCAAAATATCCCAGAAGACTCAGAAGACTTCTCGAGTCTTGAAAACACTTAAAACCAAGCGGGGTGATTTATACCCTGATTGCAGTGGAATTACTCATGAGAGCAAGTAATACTCTCAGTAGTAATTAACAAGCATGAATTTTCTTTGTTATTTTCACCAACTCTCACTCCTCTTCACACTGTCAAAGAGGTGTGAAAGAAGAAGGCCTGAGAACAGGGTCTTAGTTCTTTTTTTTCCTCAAAGACATTTTTGTGCTATCAATCCAGCTTTAGAGAACAAATGTTGCCAACCAAGTAAAACCAACAAATGTGTAAACCCACTTGCCCCCATCTCATGCATCTCATCATGTGTGTTCTGACATTTCCCCAAAACAGCATTCATCTAAATAAGTCGTGAAGTTCAAAGTCCTATCAGCAAAATTAAAATGCTAAAGTGAACATTTAATTTGTCTGTTTAGTTCTTTCAGTTTTCTTATGCTTTGCATTTTTCCTCCAAAACACATGTACACAAACTGACAAACATGAGACGTTTCTGCGTGAACTCAGGTATCCAGATGGGGTCAGAAAATCCATATTCGTAACTGTTGAACATTGGCTTTACCAAATGATAAATATCCCTTCTCTTCTAGGTTTTTGTCCTAGTTTGAGCTAAATAGAACTAATATTCTACGTAGTGATTTTACTTTTCAGCTCAGTCTCTTCTAAGTGGCTCTACTTGCTGAAACTAACGGCATGTTTTTCCAGACAGTGTGTACTTCTACAAGTGATAATGCTTGTATGTTATGTAAACAATAACAAGGCCACTGTCTCACCAAGGGTGCCATATCTGTACCTGCAGGGAGGAGCAGACAGGACAGATCATCTAGAATTGACCAATGAAGTATTCGATCCCACGCATGTCATACTCAGTATAAAGCTGAGGGATTACGAAGGTCTCGACCCTTCTCACCCCCTTTCCCTCCTGCTCTGCTCCCTTCTGCTCCTGCGATGGCCGAAGTCTGAGCAAAACCCTGCTAGTCTGTCCACATCTGATCCTGATTCTGTGCAATCCTGAATCCAGTTCCTGCATCCTGCTACAACCTACTGCTGGGTCTGTACTGGGACTTTTCCAGTGCCCTGCTCTGCAGAGCCTCTGGTGATACTGGGGGGTGGGGGGAGGATTTTATACTGGTTTTGTATATATATTTGTACATATCTGTATGTATTTCATTATTTTCCTATTTACATTATTATCCTGTAGTATTAGGATTATTGTTTTCATTAAATCTGTTAATTTTATTTTCCAACCCATAAAGTCTCTCTCCCTTATTCTCTTTCTCTTCCCTTCTGGGGGGGAGAGAGGGGTTAATGGAGAGCATTTGTCCAGGATTTAGTGGCCAGCCCAGCCCTAAAACACAACAGTTTTAAACCAACAATTAGGGGTCCCTGATCGAAATAGCAAT
>NW_010209561.1:4153-11924 GCF_000695765.1 Mesitornis unicolor | reverse complement strand
AACTTTCAAGCTTGTGCTGAAGTTTCAGTAAAGTCATGGGACACACGTGTGTTGAAGAAACATCTTCTTTGATTTTTTAAAACAAAGCTCTGTTTTAGCTAATTAAATAAGAATTTAGAGCTAAAGCTGTCATATAAAATGAAATATGATTAAATTATTTTTCACCCTGTAATCCAAAGGGAGTGTGTGTGCGAACACATTTAATGTTGCACTGTGCTTCTATTACTGGGCAAAATAAGTGAGGAAGCTTTAGCTGAATTCCAACAATGTCTTCTGCACATTTGTAACTGTAGTTTTCAGGAAAGTTTTCTTCTCTATGGATATCTGAGTTAGAACAATATCACTTGAAAAAAGTATTTTTCTACATACTCAGTCCCTTTTATAAATTTTACATTATTCCCAGTCTTTTCTCAGATCTTTAACAAACTTTACAGGATTTTTTTTTATTTACTTTGGCATGAGTTATAAAGCTTTTTACTATGATGACACACAGAGTTCTGTATGACAGATAGACATGATTAATGCTCAGGTGTTCAGTATCCATTCCAAGAGGAATCTATGCAGTATTGGTTTTGCCTTCAAAATATTTAGGGTCTTACAAGATATTATTTAGGCTTCCATAAACCTGTGTTCTTTCTAAGTTAGTAATAGATTTATTTTCTACTTCTCACACATATTAAATATTGAAAAACATCTTTCCTTCAAAATTTTTGTGACTTAATTTTACCTAGTAGAAATAGTTTCATCATATCTTCAGTTTCCTACCTCTCAATAGTCACAATCAGTACTGTAGGTGGAGCTAAATTAATTAAAGCTAAGTGTTTTTCAGTAACTAGGGGTAAAATCTTTATTATTATTCAGTTCCATGACACAATGACCTCCGATTTCACTGCAGCTAGGATCCAAAACCATTTGTGGTATTTATGCTTTTCCAGCCAAGAGCTGATGACATTCATTAATAAATAATGAGTCTTGAATACTGTCCTGAGAAGAAATCTGACACGGCAGGTTAGTTGGTTTTGGCTGGTACTTTATTCCACTTCGGAACGGATGACCCTGAAGAGACTGGCTGAAGAAGAGGTCTCATTACACCACCTGGATATATCAGAACAGTTCTGAGAGAGGACAAAATTTAGGATATTAGTTTCCCATAACTTCTGAAGTTATCTTTTTCCTCTTCTTCCACCTACTATGCCCCTCACTATTGTCTTCCAGGCACACTCGACCTCCCAGACTGGTCACAGCACAAGGGCGTAGCTGTAGCACTCAGGCAGAGGTGCAAGGAGGCAATGGCACAAGGTAGAGCCTTGTGCAAGGCTGCTGAGGGGAATCCCTGGCTTTCAGCTACTGCTGTCCTCTCCCCTCCTCAGATGCTGCTGTGAAGACTTTGCCTGAGCTCCTTTCTGTAAAGACCACTGATCCAGAGAGTCAGGTGAGAAATGTTCAGGTAGGATCTTTCATATAAAATAAACTCAGGGAGTATCAGGACAAGACTTCCAGCTGTGCTGTTAGACTGCTTATTCAGTTTCAGAAAGGCTCACATCATGACAAAGGTTTTAGAAAGTGCCATTTAGGACAAACTGCATCAGATTCCCAAACAGATCCTAGTGTAGATAACACTTGAAGGAGAAAGCCTGCAGGGAAATCTTATTTCATGTTAGTTTCATTCTGAAAGAAACCTCCTCCAGAAAGGACTCCTAGCGAACACATCACCTTTATTCTACCACAAGGTTAGAGAGACTCTTCAACACTGCTGTAACTCATTCCTGAACTTGGACACATTGATTTCCCTTCCTGACTTACAGGGAAGTTTTGCTGTAGTGCCAGCAACACCTTCTCCTGAATTCCGCCCTTAAAAGCTGTGTAGATACTTCTAAGGGCAGAATCTGCTGCAAGTATTTCAATTTTCCCTTTTCAATGACCTAATATTATTTCACTTGAAATAACCTGAGTATACTTGGTAGCACTAGATTTTGATAAAAAATGCTGTTTGAAAAAAAATATATTTTATGCCTAAGTCACACTGTCACTTTAGATTAACTTTCTTATCCATTTCACCTTTATACTGTCCTCTGCATTCATTCATTTTTAACTAAGTTATCTTTTTTCAGTCCTGATATAGATTTTTAAAAGACAGTAGTGCCCATCTCATTTTGAAAGAAAGCTGTTGTCCTGACAATTAAAAGCAGCTTGAACTCTTAGTAAGCAGAGGAAAAAAATTTAGAACCATGTTCATCATGTAAACTAATGAAGACAATGTAAAACTCTTTCACATAGATCTCCATACTTGAACCTTTGAATGCTTTACAAAAACTAAATCAATTCATACTACAATGTAACTTTCTTGAGTGATTAGGCACCCTGAGTGGTTTTCTAATACCAATAATTCCCTAAACAGAAATGCTACTTTATATCAAAATGTACATAATCAAGAAAATACAGCTTAAATAACACATTTTGTAAGCTAAATTTTGAGTTTCTTGCACTCACAAGAGTGCAAGAAAAATCTTCACTGGATTTTTATTCTGTAGCATTAAATGTGACATTTCTGTAAACAGACAAACTATTTCTGCTCCATATTTCCACAAACATAGTCATACCCTTAGCTAAAAAGACCTCCAACCTAAAATTAGTAATGGCAGTAATCAGCATCTCTAAATGCCTGTGGTGGTTTGGGTTTTTTTTTTTAAATTGTTCAATTTTGACCTGATATCAGATTATAGAGACAGATCAGTTAGATGTAGTGCTGTATTATGCCACTTCTTTGGCTGTAACAAGTAGGAAGGCATTTAACTAATATCCTTTTTATCTTCAGAATCAGTAGCCCTGAGACCTTGCTGCTGTGTTTATGTGCATATGTAATTACAGCACACTTCATGAAGGTTTCTAAATGCATTTCAGAACACAGAAGGTGTCCTTACAAAGAGGCATTCTCCATCTGCACGTGCCTGTGTCAAGAATCACAGCATATAGTAACACAGGTACAGCACAAATGCCTTTTGAAAATGATACTAATGATCTTGAAACAACACATAAATAATCTGGTATTTCAGTAGCTCATGTTGCCATGAACTGTTTTTTGTGGTATGTCAATAGCTCCTGAGAAATCACACAAATCTTTCAAAGCAGAGTGAAAGTCAGTTAATTACAAAGATTTTGGTAATAGTATTCCTTGTTTCTTTTCTTCATGAGGGCCTGTGGTACACAAAAGGTAGATCAAATGCACACAGCCAAAAAGTCTCTTCTGGCTAGTTCTGCACAGGTTTCAGCCCAGGTTAGGGAGTTCCTTTGTATTCCTGCAGTAGCTCTACTCCCAAAGTCACCATATAAAACATTTAACAGGCTCTTGCTCACCCTCCCAAAATTTTCTACTGCAGGATTTTAAACAACATAATAAACCTTCCTGCAAAGATACTGCATCCACTTTCATTATCTTGGCTTTCAGTAAGAAATTTAACTAGAGTTAAATTTCATAATTTTATAGAATGCATCAAAATCCCTGCTGTGAAACATGTCATCTTCTAAGCGTACCCAAAAAAGCCATATAATTTCTTACTTTTTTTTAAATCAAAATTATTTGAGGTTCTGATTTTTCCTTCATTTTCTAGCTGTAGTCTCAGTGATTTTATACATCCCAAATAAAAATAACACATGATGCTTTGGGCAGATGAACACAAAATTTGTCTATTATTCACAGTCTTTCGTAGTCTTTATTAGCATAGACTGAGTCACCAGCTAGCTAAATAAATGGAACATATAGGTTAGACATATGTTCTTTCACCCGACTTATTTCACAGTGCAGAAAGTACTCAAGTACTGTTTCAGGCCTTTCCTGTGTGAGAACAGAATGCTCCAATTAATAGTGGCAAATTACAGCCAGAAACCTGTGCCTGAATGAGCTTGTCAGGACAATGAGACTTTTCTGCTGATTATTTTGAGAAAATTCAAGTGGAAGAGAGAAGCTGTGAACAGTTGTAAAATTCTCAGTCCTCAATCAGGACTACAGGTGGGTGTGGGTGTGGGTGTGGGGGTGGGGGTGTGTGTGTGTGTGTAAAACAGTTTGCAGGATTAGGGCTTTAAAATAAAAAAAATAATAATAAAAAAAAAATAAAAGAAATCAAGTTTTATGGAGGAAGCATGAAGAAAAATGCCAGTTTTGGAACACTTGGTAATGACAGTATCAGTTCCTTAGTAATGAATTAAAAAGTTGAAATCCCTCTTAGTACATGCCACCCTGCTTCCCTATTCCACTTTTAATAGCAGTATTATGAAGACATGCTAACTTTGAAAGATGGCTAGAAGATCTGGGATTTGATGGTAGGGACCACAAAGGCAAAGAATCAGGAGAGGCTTAGCCTGCTTTTCCAGAATATCATAGCTGCCCTAGACTCTGTCTGGACACAACAGATGTGAAAGGATACACTGTGCCTTACAGCTGTTTATTCATCCTCAAACTCTCATACAGGATACACAGACGAAGGTGTTTTTAAGGACTGAGGGGATTTCCACCTAAGAAAATGCACCAAGTATTACTGTGTTGCTGCTGAGTATTACAGCAATTACTTAACAGAAGAAGCACACATTAAGAGGTGAGATAAATAAGTGCAAAAATAAAAGACAGCAAGAAAAATAATAAGAAAACAACCTTCCCCATTGTGCTATGAACTCTCTTTCTCCAGCCAGTCATCTAACACTATCAAAAGACAAGTAACCTGTGGGTAGCCTGTTTGGCAGCTGGCTGAACTGCTGAACACCCACTGGAACAACACACATCTTAGAAGTAATACACTGTTATAGTAAATTTTCTTTTCCTTTGCAGTTATATGCATCACTATGTTCAAGAGACCTCTGTAATAATGGGAAAACCTTCTGGAAAGGCCTCCAAGGTGGCTGCATCATTGGTTACAAGGAGTCAGGTGGCGGCTTCAGGTCTGCTTAGGTCAGATCCATCAGTGGACAGCTATGTCTTTCCATGGGGCATTTTAGTGCCTTTATTTCATGCTGAGATACCATCTATGAAGCAGTGAATCATGATGAGGTAACACAAATGTCACATGTCTGAAAGATTCCTTTTCACACAGGGTCACAAAACTTCCACTATATGTAACTCAATGCAGTTATTGCAATTTCTTTGTTACTTACCTTGTACACAGCTATTTCCTAATAATAAGACAGAAGAATTTACAGAGGAAAGATAGTAAAAAAATGACAGAGCAGCCAGTTCCAGCATGACAGTTTCCCTCAGAATAAATACATCTGAGTTTGTGAGAGGTTCTGTGAACAAAAAGCTCTTGAACAAACACATAGAGAGGGAAGAAAGAAAAGAATGGACAAACCCCTTAGAAACACTGTGCGATCAAATCTGAGCAAATCTGATCAGAAGATGAAATCTCTTTTTTATTCAAGTAAGTAATGGCAGTTGAAGGAATATTTTATTTATTTATTTAATTTATTTATTCTGCTGTGCTATTCATTGTGGAGCAGGTTGGCACCTGCCCATCTCCCCTAAGAAAGGGCTAAATATAATTGTGCTGCTCTCAGGAACCCCAGCAGGGAAGTAACCTGTGCCAGCCCATTTTTTGCTGTAACTTATTTTCTCTTGCTGGTCAGCAACTTGGAGGCCACTTGCATGGAAAAAGGAAAGAGCAGCTTACTGGCAGCCATTCTGCTGCCATGATGATTCCTACAGTACAGGTGAATAGTGCAGGGAGGATCATAGGGGGATGCTAGAAGGTAGAAGCCATCTTTTTATACAGAACAAGAAATAATACAGGAAGAGATGTAGTGTAGGTCTGTAGCAGTGAAAAGAAGCAACATTCAATATATCAAAGAAAGAGGAGGCAGCAGAAGAGAGACAAAGGACAAGGATGAGGGGTAAATTTTATTAAATTTGCTTTGTATCATTTTAAGAAGCTGATGTGGGATTGGGGAGGGGTTTTTTGCTTGTTTTTCCTCATAAACTCATAGACAGAATCATGCTAGCCAGCTCTATAAAAGGGGCATCGATCACGCAGGCATTTAGCCAACATCACGACTGGGCCCTATGACTGTCAGGTGCTGTTCAAAAAAGTAGCATGTTTTCCTTCAACACTTTGTTGAAAGGATGTTTCATTACCATGCAAATGGCATTAACTCACAACACAAGCTAATTGAATTCTTACAAAGCATCCCATGCAGGCCCTTATCATAACCTGCCAAACAGTAAGTGCTAAACTCACTTTAGAAGATAGAATTCGTATTAAGTAGCAGGACACTGACTGTCAGGCTATTTACGGCTTTTATTATTTCAGATACTTTTGTGTCCAAAAGTAATTCATCTTGTTACCTCTGTTAACAATGGATTGGCACTTGCCACTGGAACCAGCTGGACTGATAGCTGAAAAGTAAACTACTGCCTTCAGTGAAAACAGCACAGATAACACACACCCTGCCAACTGTGTTTTAAGTTGTCTGCTTCTGCCACTGCAGCCCCCCACCCCTTCCTGCCAGCAGCAATTACAACAGGGCCTCAGAGCAGTAAATGGCTTCAGAAGAGCAGCATCCATGTGCTCTCTCCTCTGTCACCTTTGCCAGTACAAGTACACGTGAATCCACTCTCTGTACTGCTCTTTCCTGCACAATGGCATTCTCCAAACATGTAGTAATGGTAGTCAGTTTTCATCAGTGGGTGTTTCCATTCCTCTCTACTCTTGCATTCATTTTGGCTGTATCGAGACATTTGAAAAAGTCTGTTTGGATCAACCCCTGCCTACTCATTAATCACTCGTTAAGCCCACCTTATTCTTGGCCTTTCACTTGGCAAGTTTACTGATTCAAGCCATAGCAAAGCACAGGCCCTATTTGGGAGATGAGAGCTACCACGAATGCTGTCCACAGAGTTTGCCACTGGCATGAGGTGCTGGTATCAGATGAACAGCAGTTTATAGCACTGCTGATCTGCTGGGTCTAGACTCTGCCTCATGTAAATAAAAGGTCAAATATTATGCCTCAGTCTGAATTGGACAACATATAGTTACTGTCTTCCAGGGCAGAGAAAAATGCCCAACTGCCGATGTAAAAGAAGAAGTTGAGAGGCTTGGCCAAGAAAAAGCATGCACTTAATACAACAAGTAAACACAAGCTTGATTGCTCTTCTATTCAGACCTGGAGGGCTGACATTCAGTCCCACTCTACCTCAGTGCTTACAGCTAATAGAGTTTACACTGATCCCTTACAGGTATCAAAGGCAAGGTCTGGAAAACAACTGTAGCTGAACAGAAGAGAGTTTCAATGCTAAATTAAACAGAACAAAGTGTAGCTGATTTTTTTTATCAGTCATGTTACTCATTTAGAAGTCTCAATGATTAAAACAGTAGTACTCAGAGGTCCTGGAACAGCAATGAGAGCAGTATTAATGTCACCATTTTCTCCAGGTGAAAGTATTTCTCCCAGCTTCACAATAAGATCCAATTTAAACTTTCATTCAATGCAAGGATTCAACCATTTTCCAGGCAGAAAGAAAATAATACAGACACTACCCAAATAGAGAATTTTTTAGGCAAAGTTATTTATTCTCAATAAAAATGTGCAGATAAGCAGATGTGCTTTGAGATAGAAACAGTTTAGAGTCCTTTAAAACAGTAATATCCACTGCAGAGTTCTTTATTTTGTCCTTGTCTCAAATAATCTCAACAATAGGTTAATAGACTTAACCTTACCACTGGAAGGCATGTTCGTCTACGTGTAAAACAAAAGCTTTTAGAGTACTGATGACAGAACTGAGATGAAAACA